>NC_142181.1:307218-372218 GCF_026936395.1 Plectropomus leopardus | reverse complement strand
CACTCACACACTGACATATCCCAGACTGTCAGCAGCTACACTCACACACTGACATATCCCAGACTGTCAGCAGCTACACTCACACACTGACATATCCCAGACTGTCAGCAGCTACACTCACATGCTGAAGAGGAGGAGACTAACATCATTCAGTTTTTGTTCTTTTTTCACCTAAAAACATAGTGACATTATGGCAAAAACCTGACATTTAAAGGGTTAAAATTCTGAAAATGAATGAATATTATATATTTGTGATCAGGACTGATTTTGGATAAAAAGTAGAAAATCACATCAGGGTATAATATTTTTTAGATTGCCTCACTGCTCGACGCTTTTTAATCTCACAGTAAAGACGATGACGCTGACGTCAAATATTTTTATTGATCTGATTTTTCACACGATTCAAAGTGAAATGTTTGAACACCTGAACACATGTACGTGTGTGTGTGTGTGTGTGTGTGTGACGCACACACACACACAAACTTACTCACACACACACACACACACACACACACACTCACACACGTATATACATACATACATATATGTATAGGACGTTTGATATTTTAGGACACGTCGAGGCTTAAGGACATTTTTAGCATTTAAGGATGTTTTTAGGAGTTTTGGACATTTCTAGTCTTCAAGGGCATTGTAGGACATTTCTCTGGTTTGGGGACATTTTTAAGATTTTGGGACATGAGGGGCTTATCTGGGTCCTCTCCTGAGGTTGGAGGAGGATCCTCCTCTGGCAGTAAAAAACATCGTAGTTGAGTTCAAAGTTGATCTTGCAAAGACACAGCACATGTAAGGACTGTAAATCACCGTCCGAGACAGACGCGGGAGGTTACGTACGGCGTCCTAAAGCAGCGTTTGGAAAGCTGGCGTGAGAACATGCTGCTGTGAGCTGAAACTACAGCCCAGCTTACCTTCCGGGATCGTCCAAATTGGACAATCAAGCGCCTCATGATTTACGTCCTCGCTATCATTCAGTGTCAATACAGGACAAGGGGTGTCCTTCTTTGAAAGACATGGACAGGCAGTGTGGTGGAGGTGGTGCTTTGGTTTTGTAGCAAATCTGACGTTTTGGACTTTTTGAATTTTCATCTCTCTGTTTTCAGGTGATCCAGCTAAAACCCTGAGTGAGGACGACAGGATGGAGAACGTCTCCTCGCACACACATTTCCTCCTGGACGGCTTCAGTGAGCTGGGAGCGCTGAGGCCCGTCCTCTTCATCCCGTTCTTCATCATGTTCGTCGTGGCGCTGTCGGCCAACTCCCTGCTGCTGTACGTCGTCGTTTCACAGAGAAGCCTCCACTCGCCGATGTACGTCCTCATCGCCGGCATGGCGTGCGTGGACCTGAGCCTCCCGCTGTTCTTCGTCCCCAACATGCTGCTGAGCTTCCTGTTTGACTGGAGGGGGATCTCTCTGATCGGCTGCCTCGTTCAGATGCACTTCGTTCACTTTGTAGGAGCTTTTCAGTCGACTCTTCTGGTCTGGATGGCGCTGGATCGCTACTTTGCCATCTGCACGCCACTCTACTACCACGAGCGCATGGCGTTACCCAGATTCCTCAAGTTCATCATTCCATTTCTGATCAGAAACTTCCTCCTGAACACAGTCATGGTGAGTCTGGCGGGATCGTTGTCGTTCTGCGCTGAAAATGTGATGAACCACTGTTTCTGCGAGCACATGGCCTTAGTGCAGCTGGCCTGTGGAAGCACCGCCATCAACAACCTGGTCGGGTTACTGACCGCCTTCCTCATCCCTGTGGCCGACTTCGTCTTCATCGCTGCCTCCTATGTGGTCATATTCAGCTCCGTGCTGAGCTCCGGCAGGTCCGCGGTCAAAGCGCTCCACACCTGCTTCACCCACATCGTGGTCATCACCGTCAGCCTGACCATTGCACTTGTTGCTTTCCTGTCGTATCGGATCAGAAACGGTCTTCCTGCCGCCATGAGGGTTTTCTTCAGCACCATGTACCTGTTGTTCCCGAGCTGTTTCAACCCGATCATCTACGGCATCAGAACCGCAGAGATCCGACAGCAGATCCTGAAGACCCTGATGCATAGTCGCTTTGTCTAGACTGTGGGTCAGTCAGAGCAAAACCCGAAGAAGAGTCAGAGCAAAACCCGAAGAAGAGTCAGAGCAAAACACGACGAAGAGTCAGAGCAAAACACGACGAAGAGTCAGAGCAAAACCTTTTATATTTGTATTTATATTTTGTCTCCGCCCTTTTAAATGTGTCACATTTATTATGTTTCTATACGTTGCTGCTCTGTGAAGCTCTCTGAACTGCCCTGTTGTATGAAATGTGGTCTACAGATAAAGCTGCCTCAACTTTTCTTAAGAAACTATTAAAAACATTTCTGACATGAAACTTGCTAGATGTGTTCTATGAACTGTGTTCCCAAACAGACACAAAGCCGTTTTGCTGCACGACCAGAGACGCCATGTTTGCCACAATAATTAGTGACTCAGCGTTATTTGCGGCGCACTGATCTGATTGTGCCCTGCGACAGTACACGCATACCACAGCAAAACCACACAAAGAGCATGATGGGACTGCAAGTGAACAAAACCAATGTCTATCTGAAGGCACGAGTCCTGTTGGTGCATCCGGCCTCACGGCTTTTTCTCATCATTAGGGACTGTTTGTTATTTATGAGGGGGAGGGGGTGGTGCAAAAAAGGAGGCATGTCAAAAACTCTTTAAAGCACTTTGGAGGGACTTGTGATTTTAGTTTGGCTTAAACATGAAGGCATGTTTTCTTTTTGTTTGTTTCTTCAGATTTAAAAAAGAAAAAATTTAAACCTGGATGATGATGTGAATGAGAAAATTAAAGGTGTCTGAGCAGGGAAGCTGTCGATTGGTACGTCAGAGGGCAAAGAGGTAGTTTGAAATGCTTCAAATCCCAATCGATGTAGTGACAGTTGTAAATTCAGTGATTTGATGTTGAAGGTTTGCACTTTTTTTATGAAAAAAGAAAGGTAAACGTAGATAACTTATAACCTGTGATTTCTAAATCTGTTTGGAAAGCATGTTTTCTTTGAGAATTGTTTGTAAAATAAATGTAATATACAGTAATATACATATACATGTAAAGTTATATGCTTCCACCCTAAACCAGCGTAAAACCATCAGTCCCTCTCCAGTTCTTCTTGCACCAGACCCTCCCCTCTCATAAATAACCAACCGTCCCTAATAAGGATATATAAAAAGCCCTGGATGTATAATCTTTCCACACTCAATGTACTTAGTGTGATTCCTGCACTTTTAACCAAAACACAGACTATTTTTCAGCTCTGCTCAGGAAAAGTTTAATGACAGCAGCTGTAATTACTGACAAACACTCACATTTTCAACGAGTAAGTAACGAGTTTTTAACAATTTTTCAGCCCTGATGTCAACGTTTTGCGCCACGTGTGATGTCGCATTGATTACCTCAGGTAATGCAGATTTTCTGTGTGCGTTGGTGGTATAGTGGTTAGCATAGCTGCCTTCCAAGCAGTTGACCCGGGTTCGATTCCCGGCCAACGCATATACTTTTTTTGGATCCCGTTCAGGATTTTTTATTTTGTGAAAATGTTTGTTGCAATACAATAAAAATAAAAGAAAAGGACGGAAGGAAAAAACGCTAAACAAAAAAAAGTTAAATGTAATTATAATAATTAATTAATGCATACATGAATAAAATAGTTCACACTAATTGAAAAAACAGTTATTATGAATTTTGTTTCCCTCACACTCATCCCCACTTTTGTAAATTATTAACTAATTTCTCCCTGTCGCACTCTGTAAAAAAAAACAACAACTAATTGTCAGGTAATTTTCACCTTTTCCTAGTTTCTTGCAATTTGTGTTGCAGAGAACTGATGATTTTCCAGGTTTCACAGGGTTAACCCAGAGGTCGAGGAAAAGTACCTGAAAATTAAGACAACATCAACAAAAACCAAATGGGAAAGTTAATGACCTGAAAATAACTCAAAAATTGGAATTATTATGCAATATATATATTATACTTGTGAAAGTTGCCCAAATGCAGCTCAAGACTAGTTATGTCGATCCAGGTTTCAAAGAGTTAAATTTATTATTATTTATTTATTTATTTAGGCTTTGGGCTTGGATTGTTAATTTTCCCTTGAACTTTATCAACACCTTCATCACTTCTACATTCGATACTTTTAAAATAGAAGTTGTGTAAAAACATTTCATTTTTAAAAAATTAATTTGCATAATAAATTAAATAAAAGCAAAAAATAAAACCCTTCAGGCTCTGCTAGAACAATATAATTAAATCTGAAATGTTAAAATAATATAAAAGGTTTTTTTTCCAATTTAAAATTAAAGAGTTTTAAATTTTAAGTTGTTGTCAAGTTTATTTTAAAGTCAGTATCTGGAAAAATACAAAATGATGGTGTTTTTTTAAGCCCAATCATTTATGTATCATATATTATTATTGTTATTTTGCTAAAATAATAATCAAATTAATTATGTACTTTTTATCTGCTGAGAAATTGGATTATTTTTCCTCCAAAAATGAGTAATACATCTAATTCTGTTGGTGTGACGTCTTTCTTTCTTTTTTTTTTTTTTTTTAAGTTTTCGAGGAGCGCCTCGGTAAATCAAACCAAAAATGTGAAACGAAAAATATCTACAAACACACATTCAACCATTTCTCTGTAAGGGATTATTACATTTTACAAAAAAAATTCATTCTCTTAATTATTTATTTAAAATGATGTTACAGACAAAAAGAAAAAGGTATTTGAATTTTTGTTAGTGCTGTCTCTGGGTTATTATTATTATGTGTACATACCTTATTTCCTCTATGTACATACTTATTTTATTACTTATTTATTGTTATTTGTTATTGTTATTTTCTTTGTTACATTTCACTTTTCTTTTTTCATGCTGCTGTAACATTTGGAATTTCCCCCAATGGGGGATCAATAAAGGAATATTCTATTCTATTCTATTCTATTCTATTCTATTCTATTCTATTCTATTCTATTCTATTCTATTCTATTCTATTCTATTCTATTCTATTCTATTCTATTCTATTCTATTCTATTCTATTCTATTCTATTCTATTCTATTCTATTCTATTCTATTCTATTCTATTCTATTCTATTCTATTCTATTCTATTCTATTCTAAAGGAGTCTGTCCCGGGAGCTGCTGTGACGTTTTCTGTCCACTAAGCGGCGCTGCGGGCTGCTGGTTTTATTTTGAAGGCGGATGTGATTGCTCTGGTAACCGGAAGTGAACACGAGGCGCCGAGCAGAAACCTGGACCCCGAAGTCCAGACTCTCTGAGGGCGCAAACACTCACCGCCAGACCGCCGGGACCCTCCTGGACTCCCCGGGACTCCCGGGGACTGCGTAGTGATCCTCCGGTACCCGCCGCTGCTCCGGCTCTGTTCGCCGGGTCGAGTCTCCTGCGAGGCCGAGGACTGCGCGCCTTCAGCCGGGGAGCTGAGCGTCATGGCGGCGGGAGGCGGCGCGGTTCCGACTCATGTCGGAGACGTTGAAGAGGACGCTTCACAGCTGCTGTTTCCCAAAGGTCCGTCTGTCTGTACAAATACATCAAAAATATCACAAATATTCTGTTTGGTTCCTTCACTTTATTTTTAGAGGAGGCAAATCTTCATGGTCTTAAACTTACCCTGTTACAGTAAAAATACTGCATTGAAAACGTCACTGCAGAAGTACCATTCACAATAAAAAATAGTCTGTTCCATTATAAATAGCCTACTTTAAAAAAGTAACTGTAGTACAAGTACTAACACAGCCTGTAAAGTACTCTAAAAAATATTTAATTTAATTCAATATTTAAGTGAAAATAATTGCATTTCAATTATTACTTCAATAAAACTATTAATACCCCACAGTAAAAATACTCTGTTAAAGTATAAATATTGCTGTGGAAATGTTACTGCAGTAAAAGAACTAACACCCTAATGTAAAATTACTCTGGTGCAGTAAAAATACTGCATTGATAATGTTACTGTGAAAATGTTAAAGTAGTACTAAAACAACACTAAAATATTCTGTTCCATTCAAAAATACTTCTTTAAAAAAATGTTACCATTGTAAAGGTACTAAAATACCACTATAAAAATAACATAATGTAAAAATATATATCATTTTTAAGTAAAGGTATTTGCATTCTATTATTACTTCTATAAAACTACTAATACCATGCAGTAAAAATACTATGTTACAGTATAAATACTGCAGTGAAAATGTCACTGCAGTAAAAGCATAAACATAATACTGTAGTCATACTCAGTAGTAATATCACAGTATAGACTTGGTTAAAGCACAAGTCCTGCATAGAAGATTTTAAGTTCAATGAAAGTGCTTATACAACACTGTTAAAATGCTCTGTTACAGTAAAAATACTGCATTGAAAATGTTACTGCAGTGAAAGTACTAATGTCAAATTTAAAATAGTCTGTTCCATTTGAAATACTTGATTAAAAATAATATTTCAGTAAAAGTATTAATAAACATATTAAAATACTTTTTTCAGAGCAAGTTTTTGCATTTCAAATGTTACTTACAATAAAACTACTAACAACACATTAAAAATATTCTTTGTTACAGTAAAAATACTGCATGGAAAATATTACTGTTGTGAAAGTACAAACACTACTCTGTAAAATTACAGTAAAAATATGAAATTGAAAATGTCACTGCAGAAAAAGTACGAATCACAATAAAATTACTAATACCACACTATAAAAAAAACTACAGCAAAGTACTCAGTCACACTAAATGTACTCAACTGCAAAAGTATTTTTACTGTGACAAATACTCTGTTACAATAAAAGTACTGTCACACTATATGTACTCAGTTAAGGTAAAATACTCTGTCACAGAAAAAGTACTCTGTTACAACAAAAGTACTCTGTTACAGTATTTTAATCCTCACTGTTGTCAGAGGCAGGACTACAAACACGCCGCCACACTGTGGTCCTGTCTCCTGATTGGTTGCCGTGTGTTGGTCCTGTCTCCTGATTGGTTGCCGTGTGTTGGTCCTGTCTCCTGATTGGTTGCCGTGTGTTGGTCCTGTCTCCTGATTGGTTGCCGTGTGTTGGTCCTGCCTCCTGATTGGTTGCCGTGTGTTGGTCCTGTCTCCTGATTGGTTGCCGTGTGTTGGTCCTGCCTCCTGATTGGTTGCCGTGTGTTGGTCCTGCCTCCTGATTGGTTGCCGTGTTGTGTTGACAGAGTTTGAGAATGCGGAGACGCTGCTGAACTCGGAGGTCCACATGTTGCTGGAACACAGGAAGCAGCAGAACGAGAGCGCCGAGGACGAGCAGGAGCTGTCCGAGGTCTTCATGAAGACGCTGAACTACACGGCCCGCTTCAGCCGCTTTAAGAACCGCGAGACCATCACCGCCGTGCGCAGGTGAGGCCCCCTCCCCATCTGTACAGGGTCAGACCAGCAGTTCCCGTCTCTAATGGACCCCCCTCTGTTGTGGTCTCTAATGGTTCCCCCTCTGTTTCAGTCTCCTGCTGCAGAAGAAGCTCCATAAGTTTGAGTTGTCCAGTTTAGCAAATCTGTGTCCTGAAGCTGCAGAGGAGGCCAAAGCCCTGATCCCCAGGTCAGTCCCTCAGGGGCCACACTAGATCCACATCAGACCAGTTGTCCCATTGACCTCTGACCCCTAAGTGTGTGTGTCTTTTTCAGTTTGGAAGGACGGTTTGAGGACGAGGAGCTGCAGCAGATCCTGGACGACATCCAGACCAAGAGGAGCTTCCAGTACTGAGACCAGGGCCAGGACTGGTGTCTGCAAGTCCTCCTGCTGGACCACCTCACCCTCAGTTCTGCCAGGACCCCCATCAGCTCCAGAACCCTGTAGACTTTGTCTTGAAAGGATAGTTGTTTTTCTAGTTGTGCTCTTATTTTGGTGGTATTGTTGTTGTTTACTGTTGTTAGCTATCAGCTGTGCGGTCTGAGACATGTGTGAGGACACACAGACAGACATCAGGACGTCACCGAGTGTTTTTTTAAAGGTATATTTGTGTTTTTACAGATTAGTGTCGCTGGTAGGAACCAGCTGAGACACAGACAGGAAGTTGGACAGTGATGAGACACAGACAGGAAATTGGACAGTGATGAGATGCAGACAGGAAGTTGAACAGTGATGAGACACAGACAGGAAGTAGGACAGTGATGAGACACAGACAGGAAGTTGGACAGTGATGAGATGCAGACAGGAAGTTGAACAGTGATGAGACACAGTAAAATGTTGGTCTGATGATGAAAATAAAGACTGATTTTGTTTAGAATCTGGACTCTGTCTCAGTTCTTCACTAAATTTGTCAAACATTGATACAGTACGCCAACTCAGGGTCTGTGTCCTCAGAGTCCCGCAGAGCTTCAGGCAGGACACCCTCGGATGTCCTCGCCATCCTGACGGAGTTCCTGCCGAACAGCGTCCTCTCGTAGTCCATCAGCTGTCTCCAGAAACCGGCGTTTGGTCGGATGAATGGACGCTGATCCAGAACAACTTCATGAGCCTGACGGAGGCTGAGATCCTCGAACCTTCAAACACAGGGGACATCAGAGTACTACTACTACTACTACTACAAAGTACTACTGTCAGATACAAGTACAGCTGTCAGCATACAAGTACTACTGTAAGATATAAGTATTGATGTCAGAAAGCTTACCTCATCAGGTAGGCC
Source organism: Plectropomus leopardus (assembly GCF_026936395.1). Taxonomy (NCBI): domain Eukaryota; kingdom Metazoa; phylum Chordata; class Actinopteri; order Perciformes; family Serranidae; genus Plectropomus; species Plectropomus leopardus. Next base: position 363,522 of record NC_142181.1, on the reverse strand, counting down.
ATGATCAGAGCGGGAGACCGGCTGCGGCCGGCGGTGCAGTGGACCAGAGTCCCGCTGGTCCGGTTCAGGTTGATGCGTTCAGCCACGGGGTCAAAGTGGAGTCTCAGGGGGGCATGCGGTCGGTCCTGGATGGGGACATGGAGGACACGCAGGCCGTCCAGCTGAGGGTAGGACACGTCCTCCAGCCCGCTGGCGTTGATGATGAGCGTGATGTTCCTGCTGGAGAGGACGCTGAGGTTCAGGGCCGAGTCCAGACCGCAGAGGTACAGACCAGGACGCACCCGAGAGACCGCCATGACCTCCTGCAGGACAACAACGCCACACGCCTGCTGACATCACCTCAGGTCGAGAAAAAACGCCTGTTATTGGTTCCAGCTGAGAAACAAGTGATCTCGATCTGAACCAGTTTGTGTTTGGTCCAAATGTCCCCAACACCAGGAGGAGGAGCTAGACTCAGATTACACTTACTGAGAAAAAATGAGATTAAATAACAAATGTAATCTAGTAACTGTAGTCAGTTACAGTGACTGAGAAAATATGAAATTAAATGCAAAAATAAATGTAATTAATGATTGCAGTTACACTGACCGAGAAAAACATGAATGATTAAATAAATGTAATTTAATAATAGTAATCAGTTACAATTACTGAGAAAAAATATATAAAATATAAAATATATAATTTTTTCTGTCAATAAAAACTTTCAAACACACAGAACATGTCCGGAAACGCACACAACATGTCCGGAAACGCACGCACACACACAGTGTGTCACGGGGTAATGAGTCACAGTTTCAATCCGCTCAGTTTCACTTCAGTTTTCACTCCGACTTTAACTTTACAGGTAAGGTCTCTTTCTTTTTGTTTCCATTTGTTTGTGTTTGTCTGTCAAACCTGGACAGTCATAATAATAATAATAACAATAACAATAATAACAACAATAACAATAATAATATGAATATCGAGACAAACTGTACATTAAAATCAGCTGCGGCCACGATTCATTCTGGAGACACCTCAACAACTTCCGCCAAACTTAATTAAAAAATGTCGCAGTTTAATGTTTCCATTCTTATCTGCGTTTACCGTTTGTTTACAGCGAGCTGTTGATATAAATTATTAATTAATGTATATTCTGAAGAATTCGGCCTTGAAGTGACTTTATAAAAACCTTCAGGTTGGGCTGGGGGGCTCAGTCTCGGCCCCTGACAGAGACTCATTTTGCAGGGGGGGCACCACTGTGATCAACTATAAAAATGACAGCATTTCGGTTCAACATGTGCTACTGTTGTCGCGAGGCTGACGCCGAATACAAGAACGAGTCCAACGTGTCCCGAGAGACACTGAAACAGCTGATCTGAGGACTCGTTTTGTCCGTAAACGAAGGATTTGTTTTTTCCCAACACATTTTGAATGGAGTTTGGTTATAAGTGTGTAGCTGTCGCAACATGCAGAATGGCGTAACAAGCAGTTTTTATGGGAAGAGGAATTAAAGTCGCTCTCACCTGTTTGCGTCTGTTTTAGCACGAGGATTACATAACAAGTACACAATAACATCCGGTCTTCATTTTACACTTTTTTTTCAAACTAAAAGCCCAACAGATAAATTTGTGCTAATGCTTTTCCCCCTTTTTTTGACCAACAAACATGTTATTAAAATTCTTGAAATATAATAATGATAATTAATATTATTAACAATAATAATAATAATTGTTATTATTATTATCAGTTTTATCACAATTATGATTATTACTGTCGTTTTTCTTTCTGTCATATAACTCATCAACAGATTTCTCTGACAACAATTTAACAAAAGTAATTTATGGAAATAGATTTGTCAGTATATTATTTTTGTGAACAGACAGACAATCTGTGTGTTAATGCGTAATCTCGAAATATATGTTAAAAAAACATCCAGAAATACAAAAAATAAAAACATTTTAAACTCACAAAAAATGTTTTGAAAATATAAAACAGATCTGCAACACAAACATCCACAAATTATAAAAAAGAGTAAATCCTAAAATGCCCTAAAATCCTAGCAAGGTCCTGAAATACAAAAAAATTCCTAAAATCCTGGAAACGTCCAGAAGTGGCCTCTGGTCTCCAGTTTTGTTGAGTGTTCCTGCTTTTAAGTTTTAAACCGAACTGATTTGTGAACATGTTTCTGTTTCCTGTACGAAAGACGACATAAACATGCAGAATCAGAACAGAAACCAGAAAACCATCATCCCCACGGTCCAGTATCACCCGAGCATCCAGAACCCCACAGCCAAACCCAGACCCAGTCAAGCCCAGAAGACCAGTCCTGCTGTGGACCGCCGCCCCCAAATTCGGGGTCCTCGGAATGGGAGGCTTCAGACTGGGAGCCCTCAGACTGTGAGGCCTCAGACTGGGAGCCCTAAGACTGTGAGGCCTCAGACTGGGAGCCCTAAGACTGGGAGGCTTCAGACTGGGAGCCTCCAAGTTGATCCAGGTCCTGTCGGAGGATTGCCCTGTGATGGCAGACAGAGACAGAGCGCTCAGAAAGCTGGTACGAAGGCAGTTCAGGGAGCTGCTGCAGATGTGGACCCTGACAGGACCCCTCTCAGACCGGAGCAGGTCCCTCCGGGTGTGGGGGTCCAGGTGGACAGATGTGTTGTGAAGGAGGTGGAGCTTCTGACCCGCGGACAGAGTTCTAACCCGGACTGGTTTGCTTGGAGGAAGAACCGGATCACAGCCTCTGTGGCTCACCGCATCGCTCACTGCCGCTTCAGCAGCGGCAAGAGCAAAACCCCGCCCACCTCCTACCTGGCTACGATCACAGGTAGACAACGCCCCAAACTATCTGGTCACGCCTCTTATCCCCAACATGCTACTACATAATTTGCACCAAGAAAACGATACAGACCAGCTCTTTGTTAATGAAACCGATTGTTTCTCCACAGGTGAGGGGCGGAAAGTCCAGACCAGAGCCATGTCCTGGGGGATCCAGATGGAGGCCGAGGTCATCCGCAGGTATCAGGTACAGCTCAACACACCTGATGTCCAAACTGTCTTGTCAGGATGTCATCAGGACCAACACTTCAGCGCCAAGTCAATGTCCCCAGTCTGACAGTGAGCCGGCACACCCAGACAATACCATCGGTGCTGTCCATCACCTGGTTCCACTAAGTCCTGTTCAGTCCAGTTTAATTTAGTTCAATACAGCACACATGGTGATGGTGATAATGGTGATGATGATGATGATGATGATGGTGATAATGGTGATGATGATGATGATGATGATGGTGATAATGGTGATGATGATGATGATGATGATGATGATGATGGTGATAATGGTGATGATGATGATGATGGTGATAATGGTGATGATGATGATGATGATGATGGTGATAATGGCGATGGTGATGATGATGATGTCGTCCTACAGAGGATGAAGAGCGCCGCTCTGGCTCGGCCTGTCTCAGTCCAGGACTGTGGTCTGTTCATTGACGCCCGGCAGTCCTGGTTGGCAGCCAGTCCTGACGGCATTGTGACGGACAGCCAGACGGGCCAATGGCTGCTCTGCCTGGAGGTGAAGTGTCCCTACAAACACAGACACAGACTGGTGGAGGACGCCTGCAGGGACGACCCAGCCTTCTGTCTGGAGATACAGGATGAGGACGGACGGAAGTCTGGACGGGTAAAAAATCAAATTCACTGTCCTCTCCTTCTTGTTAATGTCCTCACCTAGTCGCCCCCATCTTGTTGTTAATGTCCTTGCCCAGTTGTCTTCTCCTTGTCTCTGACGCCTTGTCCCTGTCTTCCTGTCCCAGTCCCCAGTCTACCGCCTGAAGACGTCCCACAGTTACTTCACACAGATCCAGTGTCAGCTGGCGGTGACTGGCCTGCAGCAGGCCGACCTCGTTGTCTTCACCCTGAAGGAGACAGCCGTCGTTCCGGTGACCTTTGATCCCGACCTGTGGGAGGAGACAGTGTCCAAACTGGAGGTGTTTTACAAGGACGCCGTCCTGCCTCACCTGAGAGAGAAGAGACAGAAGGACACGGCAGCAGCCTGGACATCTGAGCTGTAAAGAAGGGACATTCAACAAGCTTTACCTTGGGACCACAAATGCAAAATAACAGGAGGCCAGGGGCCACTCACAGCGGACCCATACATGTTTCTAGGACCTTAGGACGTTTCTATGATTTGAAGACATTTGTAGGATTTCAGGACATTAGTGTCTTAGCTGTGTCCTCTGTCGAGTGGGGGGGCTCATTTTGATGCTGTTGTATGCACTCTGGCACCTTATAGAGACTAAAAGCACAAAAACACTTCACAGTGTCCATCTCTTATTTTGATTGTCAGTTAGAAAATGGTTGGGGGGCCACAAGGGGGCCTATCAGGGGCCACATTCGGCCCTCAGGCTGTAAGTTGCGTTAGTTGAGTATCACTGCTCCATCACCAGAACCAGAACCAGGACCTGGTTTCATATGTCCATAAGAAACCGTGTGGATAAAGAAGGTCTCCCTGTCTGAGACCTTTCTGAGTGTCATTTCTCCTGTTTTACTGACTTACTGAAAAACAGTAATTTGTTCTTGTGTCATAAATAAATATTATTTTACGATGTATTCTGATGAGTGATTTGATGATCAATCATCAATAGTCCAGTTAGGTGACACCATATTACAGTCTGTTAGTTGCTCTGAGCTTCTGTTCCAAACTTATTTAAACTTCTTCTGTTTTTGACATCATGTCTGAAAAAGTGCAGTATTAAAACTTTATTAACCTTTATTGGTAAATGTGATTTCCTCTCATCTCTTCTCTTTCTCTAAAAGTCTGATGCAGGTTTTCAATCCCCAGAGTGTTCTTGAACACACCAGCAGCAATAGGAATAATTAACAAATAATAAAGCAACAGTTAGAGTTGACCTTCAAATTTGACCACCAAATGCTAATCAGCTCATCATCGAGTCAAAGTGGACAGTTGTGTCAAATTTGCGGAAACTCCCTCTGGGCATTTTTGAGACACTGCATTCACAAGAATGGGGCATGCGAGGTCACGGTGAACTTTGACCACCAAAATCTAAACGGGTTATCCTTGAGTCCAAGTGGATATTTGTGCCGAATTTAAAAAAATTAAATCAAGTTGCTCTTGGGATGCACATTCCCGAGAATGAGACAGACGAGGTCCCACTGATCTTTGACGTTTGGCCACTGAAATCTAATAAGTTCATTATTGGGTCCAATTGGACATTTCTCGAGATATTGCGTTCATGAGAATGGGACAGACGAAAGGTCACAGTGACCTTCGAAGTTTAACCACTGAAATCTAATCAGTTTATCCTAAAGTCCAAGTGAACGTTTGTGCCATATTTAAGGAAACTCCCTCAAGGCTTTTCAGAGGTATCACATTCACGCAAGGTCACGCTAACCTTTATCACTGAAATTAAATCAGTTAATAGTTCAGTCCAACTGGACATTCACATCAAATTTGACAAAATTCCCTCAAGCCATTCTTGACATATTTTCGCTCGAGGACAGACGACGGTCTAGTGACCGTTGAACAGTGAAATCAAATCAGTTTATTGTTGAGTCCAAGGGGATATTTGTGCCAAGGTTAAAAAAAATTCCTAAAAGTGTTCTTGAGGTAAGAATGAGACAGACTGTTGGACAACTGAAAACATACGGCTATCGACGGCATGGAGCCTCCCGCGGACTGAACGAACGCACGAGTACAGAGTCCCGTCCAAAGAGCATTTCCTGCAGAACTCCAGGACCTCACTGCCATGTTTGTACTTCTATGTCCTGATACTTTATACTTGTACTCACTCCATCTCGGAGGGGAATCTTATACTTTTACTGCCCTATATTTATCTGACAGCTTGAGTAATTTAGTTAATTAAAATGTGAAGAGTTTATAAAATATGATGCACTTTTATTAGCTTTTCCTGGATGTGGTCCATGTCTGTGTGGTGACTCGGATGCAGACATACGGTTAAAGCAGAAGAGGAGAGTGAACACATGATCTGATGGTTTTATTTGGCTTGTGTCTCTGAATGTAACGCCCCGTCCTTTCAAACTGATAAAAGAGTCGATGATACAAAACAAAAATCAGGTTCAATGTGACGAATAACTTTTAAATAAACTCCAAAAGGTTGGCGATGGCTCCTCCTCCTGCAGAGTTCACTGTGACCTCACCAGGTGAACACAAACAACCAATCAGCTCGCAGACAGTTCAGAGAAGAAAACGTCCCCCGGTCTGCTCTGAGCGGCTGATTGGCCGCGAGGACAGGATGGTGGGCGGGGTTTGTGTCAGCAGTGGGCGGAGCCTCACAGGTAGCCCTCCTTCCTGAACTGCTCCTGCAGGATGTCTCGGTACTCGTCAAAGCCGCCGTCAATGCGTCTGACTTTCCCGCCTTCACACACCCACAGCTCCTTACACACCAACCGGATCAAACGCTCATCGTGGGACACCAGGATGACTCCGCCCTGAAACACATGACATCACACCTGAGGAAACACACCTGAGACACACCTGTCCATCTGTGTTCTCTTTATGTTTCTTAGTGGAACCTGAACATCATTGAGTCCAGGTGGATGTTTGTGCCATGTTTGTGTTTTTGTTCTCCTTGAGAAATCGCGTACACAAAAATGAGGCGGCTGGAAGGTCACAGTGAAGTTTGACCACCAAAATCTAATCAGCTAATCCATGAGTCCAAGTTCACATTTGTGCCAAATTTTAAGAAATTCACTTAATGCTTCCTTGAAATAATGCATTCAAGTGAATGAGATGGATGAAAGATCACAGTGAGCTTTGACTACAACAACGAATTGTTTCATTTTTGAGTTAAAGTGGACATTTGTGCCAAATTTAAAAAAAAAAGGTGTTCTTGAGGTATCACGCTCACAAGAATGAGAGGGATGCAAGCTCACCATGACCTCGACCTCTGACCACCAAAAATAGACCCTAACCCTAACCCTAACCCAATTCATTGCACAGTCCAAGTGGACGTTTGTGCCAAATTTGAAGAAATTCACTAAAGGTGGCCTTGCGATAACATGTTCACAAGAATGAGACAAACACAAGGTCACAGTGACCTTTGTCCACGAAAATCTAATCAGCTCATTGTTGAGTCCAAGTGGATGTTTGCGCCAAATCTTAAGAAACTGAAGGAAGGTGTTCTTGAGGTATAGCGTCCATGAGACATGAGATGGACGGACTGATAGACATAATGACTCCGGCCAATTATTGCCAACATGGAGGTGTGATGACTTAAAGTACTTTAATCAATCACTGAAATAACTTAAATATAATCTAAAAATATAAATAACAATATAACGATGAAGGAACATCCGCTTAATCAGGTGTTACCCTGATCCCTACCGGACTGACCAATCAGACATCTGTTTGGTGATGTCACACACTCACTCTGAACTTGTTGAGAGCTTTCGCCAGAGCCTCAATGGTCTCCATGTCCAGGTGGTTCGTCGGCTCGTCCAGAATGTAGAAGTTTGGACTGAGGGACAGAGATACTTCATCACCACCATCATCATCATCATCATCATCATCATCATCATCATCATCATCACCATCATCACCATCATCATCACCATTAACACCATCATCACCATCATCATCACCATCATCATCATCACCATCATCATCACCATCATCACCATCATCATCACCATTAACACCATCATCACCATCATCATCACCATCATCATCATCACCATCACCATCATCATCATCACCATCATCATCACCATCACCATCATCATCATCATCATCACCATCACCATCATCATCATCATCATCACTATCATCATCATCATCACCATCACCATCATCATCACCACCACCACCACCACCATTATCTTCCTCGCTTTCAGCTGACCCTGACTTGTGTCCTACCATGGCATGGTCATCTGAGCAAAGGCCACTCTGCTTTTCTGGCCTCCGGACAGACTGGCCACTGGCCTCGTGGCGAGCTCCCCGGTGATCCCGTATCCTCCCAGCTGGTGGCGGTACTCCTCCTCCGTCCGACCTGCAACAGAGAGACACAAGCCAATCAGATCGTCTGAAGAGCCGAGTCACAAGGTGACGCCGCCTTGCTATGATGTCATCAGTGTTACCAGGGAAACGGTTGAGCAGCAGCTCCACGGAGCAGACGTTCAGGTCTAGCTGGTCCACGTGATGCTGACTGAAGTACCCAATCTTCAGGTTCCTGGTGAGGAGGTTACAAACAAACTTCAGTCTGAGAACAGTTCCCTCAACATGGTTCCCTGTAGGTTGTGTTAACAGTGCTCTGTAGCGGTTTATAAACATTTCTCTTTAAAATGTTTCAAGAAATGTGCGAGAATGGATCCCTGAAACTGGTTTATTTCATGTTCCCAATACTCAGTATATTAACAGTTCCCTATAAATAGCATGAAAACAGTTCCCTATACTCAGTATGAGTAGAGTAAACAGTTCCTCAAAAAGACAGTAATTGGTTCCCTATATGAAAACTATGAACAAATATAAAATGTCCTCTGGATGATTCCCTCAGCAGAGTCAACAGTTCCCAGAACAAAACCATAAACAAATGTAACAGTTCCCTAAACAGAAGGAAAACACTTGCGTGTAAAGAAAAACCACATATGTTGTGGCTACAGAGCGTACTGAAGACAGGACTTTGGAAAGAGGATAAAGATTTGAGTGGAGCATCGCTTACAGCTCGTCTTGAGTTTTCACGTTTGTACTTTTGCCATAGTACCAGCACCTCGACTAAAGCTGTGCACGGGCATTTTTCTATTTTAGAAGGAAAATACTTCTTTAAACAAAGTAAACCGTTTCCTAAACACAACCCAAAAACAAAGTTGACAGTTCCCTACAGAGAAAGTAAATTGCTCCCTTGACAGTGTAAACCGTTCCCTAAAGAGAGAGAAAAAAGTTCCTTTAAATGAACACAAAGAATAACAGTTTTCTGAGCAGAGGCTTTCAAGAAATTGTAAACAGTTTGTTAAAGAGAGTGGGAAAAGTTCCCTGTGCAGAGTAAACATTTCCCAAAAAGCATCTAAATGGTTCTTTAACAAATGAACAAATTCTCTCTGAGTAAAATGTTCTTCACATAGAACCTCTAAAGGTTAACTGTTCCCTAAACACAGTAAAAAGATTTCTGAACTGGACATACAAACACAGAGAAAGCAGTTCCCTGAACAGAATGTAAAGAGTTCCCTATAAACAGACTCAGTTGGACGTTCAGGTAAACAGATGGAGGTGCGTGCTGTGCTCGGATTGGTCCGTTGATTGTCTTACCTGTGAGCTTGTCGGACTCCGCTGACCGGCGTTAACTCGCCCATTAGCAGCTTGAGGACAGTCGTTTTACCGGCGCCGTTTTCACCCACCTGACAGGGAACAAAACACAGTAACTCTGAGTACAGTCCTGATTCGGGATTATTGATCGGTGTGATCGGCTCACAGATCAATGCTTAAATCACCACTTTCAGGTTATCATGTGCTGTTACATTCGTACAGATGTGACTCATACTGAAGGCTCAACATGTCTCATAAGGAGCAGCTGTGGTGAACAGGTGTCCTGTTACTGATGGCTGATGTGACTGATGACACGTACGATGCAGATGCGAGACTCGAGGTCAGCAGACAGGTTGAGTCCAGAAAAGAGGGGCTGGTCTCTCGAGTAATGAAACTCCACTTCATCTAGCTGCAGGATGGGAGGAGACAACTTCTCAAAGTTATCTGGAAACCTGTGGCAACAAAAACACCTCAATCAATCAACCAACCAACCAATCAACCAGCCAACCAACCAACCAACACCTGCACCTCGACTTATTCTCCTTACCTTAAAGTGACCTCACTTTCTTTTTCAAGGGGCTTCAGTTCAGGTCTGCAGGAGGAAATATAGTTTACTAAGTGTGTTAACAAGTGTTTTCAGGTGTGTATCAGGGTTGTTATCAGCTGTGTTAACAGGTGTTTTCAGGTGTGTATCAGCATTGTTACCGTCTGTGTTAACAGGTGTTTTCAGGTGTGTATCAGGGTTGTTATCAGCTGTGTTAACAGGTGTTTTCAGGTGTGTATCAGCATTGTTACCGTCTGTGTTAACAGGTGTTTTCAGGTGTGTATCAGGGTTGTTATCAGCTGTGTTAACCGGTGTTTTCAGGTGTGTATCAGCATTGTTACCGTCTGTGTTAACAGGTGTTTTCAGGTAAGTATCAGCATTGTTATCAGCTGTGTTAACAGGTGTTTTCAGGTAAGTATCAGCGGTGTTATCAGCTGTATTTGAGGTGTATGAATACTTACAGCCTCTCCAGCAGTTTCAGTTTGCTCTGGACCTGAGCCGCTCTGTTGGCGTTGTACCGAAATCTGTCAATAAACACCTGAAATACAGCCACACATCAGTTTTAGTGACACAATGCATTCTGGGTAAACAGCTGCATCATGAGACCTTCATTAGTGTTTATGAATGAATCAAACACGTCCAACGGAAATCTGACCGATGATGTAATCTTTATCAGAATTTACTCTGGTTTTTACTCTCACAGAATTATATCACAGGGACCCCTAACCTGCTTTGCTTTGGGGGACACTTCAACAAAATGACAAAAGGCCAAGAGCCAGAGGCCAGGGGCCAAGGGCCTGCAGTAGTAGTATCTGTACATATTGTGCTGCAGTAGTAGTACCTGTATGTGCTGTACTGCAGTGGTAGTAGTACCTGTATGTGTTGTCTGTACAGGAGTAGTAGTAGTACCTGTATGTGTTGTCTGTACAGCAGTAGTAGTAGTACCTGTATGTGCTGTACTGCAGTGGTAGTAGTACCTGTATGTGTTGTCTGTACAGCAGTAGTAGTAGTACCTGTATGTGCTGTACTGCAGTGGTAGTAGTACCTGTATGTGTTGTCTGTACAGCAGTACTAGTAGTACCTGTATGTGCTGTACTGCAGTGGTAGTAGTACCTGTATGTGTTGTCTGTACAGCAGTAGTAGTAGTACCTGTATGTGCTGTACTGCAGTGGTAGTAGTACCTGTATGTGTTGTCTGTACTGCAGCTGGGCCTCATACTCTCTCTGCTGGTTCTTCAGTCTGTCTTCTTTGGTTTTGATGAAGTTTTCATAGTCGCCACGGTAACTGTCGAGCCTCTGGGAGTGCAGGTGGATGATGTCTGTTACCACGGCGTTCAGGAAGTTTCTGTCGTGGGAGACGACCAAGATGGTGGACTGCCACGTCTGTGGGAGGAGGTATTACTTTTTTTTAGCTCGTGGCTAACTGTTCTCATTGTTTTCAAAGAGGAATGCTAACGTTAAAGTGAGTGAGGTTCAGACCTGCAGGTAGTTCTCCAACCAGAGAATGGCTCGCACATCCAACATGTTGGTGGGCTCTGAAACACACGCAGTACTTCAGAAAAGTACTACTACTACTACTACTACTACTAATAATACTACTACTATAAGCAGTGCTGCTACTGCAACTATTACCACTATTACTACTACAACTAATACTTCTATTTACTACTACTAATACTACTATTTCTGCAACTACTGCCACTTCTCCTACCACTACTACTACTTACTACTGCCTGTATATGTTGTACCACAATAGTAGTAGTACCTGTATATGTTGTCTGTACTGCAGTAGTAGTGGTGCCTGTATGTCCTATATGTGCTGTACTGCAGTAGTAGTAATAGTATCTGTATATGTTGTGCTGATGATGCTACTACTACTACTACTACTACTACTACTACTACTACTACTACTACTACTACAACAACTACTACTACTACTACAACTACTACTATTACAACTGTTGCTGCTGCTTCTACTACTACTACTACTACTGCTACTACTACTATCACCACTACTGCTGATGCTACTATTTCAGCTACTGCTATTACTACTCCTACTACTATTACGAATACTGCTACTACTACTACTACTACTTCTAACGCTGTTGCTACTGCTCATCTACTACAGGTATTAGTACTACTACTGGTAGTACTGTGCCCTCGGTGAGAGTATTTGTGTCCCGACTCACCGTCCAGCAGCAGCAGGTCCGGCCTGATCACAACAAACAGAGAAAAGAGGCGTGAGACCGTCCGTCCATCACACACAAACACGACGCTCCGAAAGACAACCAGCCAAACATTTTATCCGTGAGGCGAAACTCACCGAGCAAACAGCGCTCTGGCCAACGCCAACCTCATCCTCCATCCTCCCGAAAACTCCCTGCACACACAGGCTCGGGTTACTGAGCTGACACACACACAGTCACAGTACATGCTGCAGAGTCGGGACATTTTGGAAAGTGAGGACATTTGGACCGGTCCTTGCCTCTTCAAAGGACCGTTTGAGGGTTCACACTTGGTTTTAGGGTCCAGGTTGCAGTTTGGGTTGGGGTTAGGTGTGTGTGTGTGTATGTGTGTGTGTGTGTGTGTTATAGAGAGGACTCACTTGGTGGCTTGCTGTTGCATTCTGGGAGAGAATCCGAGACCAGCCAGGATGACGGAGGCTCTGATTGGATGAGACAGGTGTCAATCAGTTGGACCTGCTGTCCAAACTTTTGGCAGAACTCTCTTATTTGAAGACACATGGGGAGACGTGTGCACCAACATACCATCGATCAATCTATACATTCATCTATATACCCATCGATCTATACACCCATCGATCTATACACCCATCGATCTATACACCCTTCAATCTATACATTGATCTATACACCCATCTATCTATACACCCTTCGATCTATACATTGATCTATACACCCATCGATCTATACATTGATCTATACACCCATCAATCTATACATTGATCTATACACCCATCGATCTATACACCCTTCGATCTATACATTGATCTATACACCCATCGATCTATACACCCTTCGATCTATACATTGATCTATACACCCATCAATCTATACATTGATCTATACACCCATCAATCTATACATTGATCTATACACCCATCGATCTATACACCCTTCAATCTATACATTGATCTATACATCTATCGATCTATACATTGATCTATACACCCATCAATCTATACATTGATCTATACACCCATCGATCTATACACCCTTCAATCTATACATTGATCTATACATCTATCGATCTATACATTGATCTATACACCCATCGATCTATACACCCATCGATCTATACATTGATCTATACACCCATCGATCTATACATTGATCTATACACCCATCGATCTATACACCCATTGATCTATACATTGATCTATACACCCATCGATCTATACACCCTTCGATCTATACATTGATCTATACACCCATCGATCTATACACCCTTCGATCTAAACATCTATCGATCTATACACCCATCGATCTATACACCCATCGATCTATACATCCATCGATCTATACACCCATTGATCTATACATCCATCAATTTATACATTGATCTATACACCCATCGATCTATACACCCATCGACCTATACACCCATCGATCTATACATTGATCTATACACCCATCGACCTATACACCCATCGATCTATACACCCATCGATCTATACATTGATCTATACACCCATCGATCTATACACCCTTCGATCTATACATTGATCTATACACCCATCGATCTATACACCCTTCGATCTAAACATCTATCGATCTATACACCCATCGATCTATACACCCATCGATCTATACACCCATCGATCTATACACCCTTCGATCTATACATTGATCTATACACCCATCGATCTATACACCCTTCGATCTAAACATCTATCGATCTATACACCCATCGATCTATACACCCATCGATCTATACATCCATCGATCTATACACCCATTGATCTATACATCCATCAATTTATACATTGATCTATACACCCATCGATCTATACACCCATCGATCTATACACCCATCGATCTATACATTGATCTATATCTGGGGGACGGGTCTGTCTGTATTTTTTCGACCTCCCCAAAGCTGCAGATATTTCTCTTTGATCTTCTCTGAGCGACTCGATCACATGATGTTTTAACAGTTTTTGGCTGAAAAATTGTGTTATTTTTGGCGATTTTTATTCTGCTGTTGAAGGCATGTTTTCTTTAAAAGTCACCAAAAAATTTAGAAAATTAACAACATCGATAAAAAAACAGAGTCATTAAAATTCTTAAAGATCACCAGAAAATTTAAAAGAATTTTAAAAGAATGAATATCAACCTACCATTTTTAAATAAAGAGGATCACCAAACATTTGTACAGAAAGAAAAAAACACCAGAATGTTGTAAAGAAAAAACAACAAAAATTCAAATCACATTTTAAAAGGATAAAATAGACAAAAATTTAGAGGAAAAATATTATCAGAAAAAAAATAGAAAACCGCAAAAAACTCGACCAAAACTTTTATAAAGAAAATTGCCAAAATATTTTTTAGACAACCAAAAACTTTCAAAGAAAGAAAAAAAGTGGCCAAAATGTTTCTAAAGAAAATATAGTTGCCAAAAGTTTTTCAGAAATCACCCAAAAACTTTGGAGGGAAATAAACTAAAGACCACACGTCTTCCATCGCACCGGCCTGCGGCTGGTTTCAGCAGCCGCTGACAGGAGACGCAGTTTTGAGTCGTGGTTGCCATAGTTACCGTGCCGGCGCTTTGTCGGCCTCGATCTCCTCCAGCTTGGCGTAGATCTCCGACAATCTGACGCTCTCCAGCCCATCAGCGCTGAGACAAAAAACCACAACACAAAGTGAGCGCGACAAAACTCAGACGTCTCCTGATCGACTCCGACGTTCTTTGACCACATTCTGAAAACTAAAATAATGTTTGAGCCCCGGCCATAATATAATAAAACACATATTATATCTATAATATAATATAACATGTATAATGCATATAGTATAATATAATATAATATAATATAATATAATATAATATAATATAATATAATATAATATAATATAATATAATATAATATATATTTGGGCTGGGGAGGATGTTAGGCCCGTTTCACACAGCGCGTGAGCAGTGACGAGCGTGTTGTATTTTGTTTCGGAGCGCACGTTTAAAGTGAGCGCGTGCACACTGTCCCCTCAGGTCAGGCGTGTCTCCGCTGCGTGTCAGCTGCAGTACGTGCACAGAAACTGTGACTCGCCGTGTTTTTTGCGTGTATTGCGTGTTTTTTTTAGCAGAAATAGACAGTGAAGATGGTGTTTTGGTGATTATACTGACTCCATATCACTTTTTACTGCAGTTTAAAGTCTCAGTCACACAGAAGAGGAAATACAAAGACGGATGTTTTACTCCAACTTCCCTGCTTCCCTTTCAAAACAAAAGCCCTCAGACAGCGTCTCTGTGGACAGAATCCCATCAGCTGCTGATACAAAGCACTTTATTTTGAAACATTTACAGGGCCGCGCTGTGGGCTGTGACGCAGCAGCAGCCACACGGCACCAAAGCTGCAGGTGTGAACACCAGGCGCAGGAAACATGCAGCAGTTGGGCGAGGCTGAAGCGCGGCTCCTGACGCCCGCTGTGTGAAACGGGCCTTTCACTGTTGTGGTGGACTGCTGGATCTGAGTTTTACTGTTTTGTTACTCCTCCTAAAAGTGACTTGTATTTTACATCGTTTTATTTATTTTGCTGTTGGACTGCTAAATGTAGATCGCACTCTTGCATGACTTTTATTTTGGAGGCTTTATATCAAACACAGATCAGCAGCTCAGACCGGGCTACTTTTATTTGGGAGTAATGAATGACTGAAGAGGACTGAACAAAACATGGATATAAATGACAAGTTTAAATGTTTTTTTCTGTAAATTTGTTGTCATGTCTGTTAAATGAGTAATAAAAAAGTTATAGTTATATCACTTAAAAAATTTTATAGATTTCTCGATTAATCGAAAAAATAATCTATAAAAAAGGAAAGTAGGATCTGATGTCACAGCTTTTTTTTAAATAATTTTATATTGACTTCATATTTAATCTATCAGCAGTTTGTAGCCTGTGACTGGGTATACTGGGTGTACTGGGTATACTGGGTGTACTGGGTATACTGGGTGTACTGGGACCCGGATGTAGGTCTTACGTTCCGTTGGCGATGCGAGCGTTGAGCGTCTTCTCCTCGCTCAGCAGCTCTTCTCTCTGCGTGTCGCTCAGCAGGACGCTCTGCAGCGCCGCCGTCTCATCTCCCGCCACTTCCTGCTCCACGTGGAGGATGGAAATGTGAGCCGGCACGCGAAGATTACGACTGGCCAACATCTTCAGCAGCGTCGTCTTGCCCAAACCGTTCCGACCAATCAGACCGTACCGCCGGCCCGACGCCAGAGACAGCTCCGCCCCCTGCAGCAAACACCTGGAGACAGAAATACAGACGTCAAAAACTGAAATAATTATATTTACAACAAATAACAATAAATGTATATCATCTATTATATGACAGTCTATAGTGTGTGTGTGTGTATGTAGGTATAGTGTGGGTGTCTGTGTGTGTATGTGTGTGTTTGTATGAAGGTTAATGTGTGTGTGTGTGTGTGTGTGTGTGTATGTAGGTATAGTGTGGGTGTCTGTGTGTGTGTGTGTGTTTGTATGAAGGTATAATGTGTGTGTGTGTGTGTGTGTGTGTGTGTGTGTGTGTGTATGTAGGTATAGTGTGGGTGTCTGTGTGTGTGTGTGTGTATGTGTGTGTTTGTATGAAGGTATAATGTGTGTGTGTGTGTGTGTGTGTTTGTATGAAGGTATAATGTGTGTGTGTGTGTGTGTGTGTGTGTGTATTAACTGACCGTTCTCCAAAGGAAACATCAAAGTTCTCGATGCGGATGTCGTAGCTGCGGTTCTTTCCTGATTGGTCGACTCGGTTCTCCTTCTTACTGCTCGCCTGACTGGCCGACGCCTCCTCCAGGACTCTGTGAGACACAACCCAGCAGGACAGGTGAGGACGGATGAGGACAGGTGGACAGGTAAGAACAGGTGAGGACAGGTGGACAGGTAAGGACAGGTGGACAGCTGAGGACAGGTGGACAGGTGAGAACAGGTGAGGACAGGTGGACAGGTAAGAACAGGTGAGGACAGGTGAGAACAGGTGAGGACAGGTGAGGACAGGTAAGAACAGGTGAGGACAGGTGAGAACAGGTAGACAGGTAAGAACAGGTGAGGACAGGTGAGAACAGGTGAGGACAGGTGAGGACAGGTGGACAGGTAAGAACAGGTGAGGACAGGTGAGAACAGGTGAGAACAGGTGGACAGGTAAGAACAGGTGAGGACAAGTGAGGACAGGTGGACAGGTAAGAACAGGTGAGGACAGGTGAGAACAGGTGAGAACAGGTGAGAACAGGTGAGAACAGGTGGACAGGTAAGAACAGGTGAGGACAGGTGAGAACAGGTAGACAGGTAAGAACAGGTGAGGACAGGTGAGGACAGGTGAGGACAAGTGGACAGGTAAGAACAGGTGAGGACAGGTGAGAACAGGTGAGAACAGGTGAGAACAGGTGAGGACAGGTGAGGACAGGTGAGAACAGGTGAGGACAGGTGGACAGGTAAGAACAGGTGAGAACAGGTGAGGACAGGTGAGAACAGGTGAGAACAGGTGAGAACAGGTGAGGACAGGTGGACAGGTGAGAACAGGTGAGGACAGGTGGACAGGTAAGAACAGGTGAGGACAGGTGGACAGGTAAGAACAGGTGAGGACAGGTGAGGACAGGTGGACAGGTAAGAACAGGTGAGGACAGGTGAGAACAGGTGAGAACAGGTGGACAGGTAAGAACAGGTGAGGACAGGTGAGAACAGGTGAGGACAGGTGAGAACGGGTGAAAACAGGTGAAAACAGGTGAGGACAGGTAAGAACAGGTGAGGACAGGTGGACAGGTAAGAACAGGTGAGAACAGGTGAAAACAGGTGAGGACAGGTGAGAACAGGTGAGAACAGGTGAAAACAGGTGAGGACAGGTGAGAACAGGTGAGAACAGGTGAAAACAGGTGAGGACAGGTGAGAACAGGTGAGGACAGGTGTCCAGGTGAGGACAGGTGTGTACTGACAGCGGGGTGGAGGGCTTTTGGGAGTCCTTCTCATTCCTGCGGTCGTGTTTGGCCTTCAGTTTGGCCTCAGCTTTCTCCAGTTTCTTAGCGTCCACCGTCTGAGGAGAGACAGGAAGTGATGCGTTCATGCTGCCTCAGCTGATGTCATCCAAACAGGAAGTCATTTACCGTAAATCAAACTCTGATCGAAACATTTTAGAAACAAAGATTATTCGTCTTACCGTGTTCTGACCACGTTTCATCATCCAGATCCCCTGAACGTCTTCTGTCGCACAAACTGGACGGAAAAATACACCAAAATATTTATACTTTAAAATACTGTTAGAAATTAACATACACCCAAAATATTTATACATCAAATACTGTTAAAATACAATAAAATGTGTCAACATTAAATACTTTTAAAAGTTAAAATACAGTAAAATGTGTTATCATTAAATACTATTAAAGTTAAAATGCAGTGAAATATATTTCAGCAGAAATGTGATTTTGGTGGTTCGTTTCTTACGGTTGTCTGCAGAGATCTGAGAGATCTGAACCGGAGCGTCCAGCAGCACCTGCCTCTGAGAGCCATGACGGCTGTTCCTGTTTCACACACAGAAACAACTATTACTGCTGTTACCACAAAATAACACATATCAACAAAAAGCACTTTTCCTGACAAACACACAAAGACTACTATTTCCAGCGAAAATGGTTACATCGTTATATCCGATAAAAATGGACAGTATTGTTTCCGATGAAAACAGACTTTTATTCCCGACAAAAACGTATATTTCTGGAAACAGAGAAAACAAACCCATCTTATTCCCAACAGAAACACATTATTTCCAACCAAAGCATGCATTATTCCCAAAAACCTGAGCTGCACGATACGAATAAACATCGTATTTTGATTCTGAGTCGCAATGTGAGTGAAAATGGTATTTTTGGCATTTTACTGTGCACACTGAAAAAAAACATACACAAAATGATAATGATGAGATTTCTGCTGACGACTGTCTGGCAGGAGAGTTTTGTGAATTAAAATTGAGCCATGAAGCCATGTTCAACGTGTGTTTTAGGTGTGTGTGTGTTTTAGTGTGTTTTTGGGGTGTTTTCGGGGTGTTTTTGTGTGTTTTAAGTGTGTTTTAGTGTGTTTTAGTGGTGTTTTTGTGTATTTCGAATGACAGAATCTCGACACGGGGCACAGAAACCGGACCGTGAGCTCCGGCTGTGGAGGTGTGACCGCAGAGCGGCAGACACGTCACGGTGCAGCTCTCAAGGCTCAGGACGACGTTTGTGTCGGCTACATCGTGCTGGACGTCAGCATGAGCACAAGACGTGTCTGTCCTCACAGTTTGAGAGTGTTGAACATCTGGAGGCAGATGTCTCTGACGTCGTCCTCGTTCTTGCTGTCCGCAGACACCTCCTGCAGGACTCCTCCAATGGCGTCGTAAACCTCGTCCCCATCCTCGAAATCTGCTCCGCCGCTGTCCAACACACCTGAAACACACACACATTCACACTCAGCCCTGTAGTCACGCCCACCGTGATGTCACAGTGTACTGACGGAGTACACCTGGACATGACTGCACCCAGGTGAGGACGCCTGCGTCCTGAGGACAGACAGCAGCTTCACAAATCTTCACACGTCCGTCCGCGATCAGTTTGAAAACTTCCAACATAAAACGGCCTCACATGGATCCCATTACTCTGTTTACTTTCAGACTGAGTGAGTACTTTCTCCTTTAATACTGCTGTACTGCTACAGTGATACTGCTGTACTTACAGTAATACTTAATTGTGATACTTTCTATGATACACCTGTTTCTGCTTCTATAATACTTGATGATCCCATAATACTTCCACTAATAGTCTTTTGGTATTTCGATGACGTGCTTATACTTTCTCCAGTAATCTTCTTGAAATACTTCCTAAGATACTCCTGTGCATTTTCCCGTATCCTTACAGTAATACCTTATGTCCAGCAGTAATACTGCTGTAATACTTCTTGAAATATCCTGTAATGTTTTCAGGAATACTCTTATAATACTTCCTATGACACGCCTGTACTTTCTCCAGTAATACTCTTGAAACACTTCCTGCAATTGTTGTTGTAATAGTTCTCGTAACAGTTTTTGTAGTACTTCCAGCCATAGTCTTATGGGTTATACTACTATGATACTCCTGTACTCTCTACTGTAGTACTGCTTTAGCACTTCCTTAAATACTGCTGTGCTCTCTCTGGTAATAATATTGTTCAATAATATTGTTCATTCAGACTTGTTGTAGTACTCTTGTAGTACTTGTGGTAGTACTTCCAATAAGACTTGTTGTAATACTTTCAGTAACACTTCTTGTAGTACTTCCAGTAATATTGTTGTTATACTTCCTGTGTGTACTTTCAACTGTAACACTGCGGTAATATTTCCTTACATACTGCTGTACTTTCTCCGGTAATAATCTTGTAGTACTTCCAGTGATATTTATTGTAGTATTCCCAGTGATACTTGATGTAGTACTTCCATTAGTACTTGTTGTAGTACTTCCATTAGTACTTGTTGTAGTACTTGCTGTGACGGCTCCGCGGTTCCTCCGGGTCAGTGTTTGGTCCGGTCGGACCGGGCTGTAGCCCTCTCACTAACCCGGTTTCGAGTGCAGCTGCCCGGCGTCCCTCCCGCAGTCAGCCCGGTTAGCTCGTTAGCTCCGCGGCTCAGAGCAGCGGCTGCCCGGCGGACAGGCACGTTAGAGGCCGGTGTTTGAGGCTCCGCGGGCCCGGCACACCGCGCCTCTGTCCGCGACACACCGAGGCTCTGTCCCCGGCACACCGCGGCTCTGTCCCCGGCCTCTCACCTGTGATGTAGTCGAAGACCTCCGTGTCGATCTCCGGGAACTCACTCTTCAGGATGTCCACGTACGTCGCCATGATACCCGGCCCTGTAACCTGCCGCAGTGCGCATGCGTCAATATGCGACAGCGCCGTGAATCCTGGGGGATGTAGTCTAGTAGAGATCACAATTTCTTCTTTTCTCTCTCTTTTTTTTTAACCCTTTAATATTACACACACTCCTCTGAAAATACGCTTTGCTTAAAAATAAATAAATAAATACATATATATGATTTTCTGCTTTCATTGAGTTGTTTTATTTTATTATAACATAACATCCGTTTTTTAGTTTGATATTTTGTACTTCACTGTCAACTCGTTTCATGTTTGATGTGAACAACTAAATCTGTCAGTCGAGGTTTGTTCAGGTGGAAAATATCATTTAACTCATAGACTTTATGTAACGATGGACAACAAAGGCTTTATTTACAGTCTGTGGTGAGCTTCACTGTTTAGTTTCACTGTGAGCTCGTTGTGTATCTGCGCCCGTCTGCGCGTCATGCTGCTAAGAAAAGTGGATTTTGGCGTTGCGATCATTCGGTGAAATCAGTGCAAAAAGCGACTCTATATTTGGCAATCTGGGAATGAGAGCAGGCCAGCATGTTTGATGGACTACAGGTGAGCTCGGCTGATTGGCCGAGTAGATCATTGATTCTGGGAGCTGATTGGTTCTGGGTTCCAGGTGTGTGGACTAAAAGGCTACTGGTTCCTCAGTGCCTCTGTTACGCCCCATCCAAGGATGTCCAGGACACAACACGATAAAGACCCACTTCCCTCAAGTCCCAAGCAGCCACAAGGACAGGTTTGTCAAGATTTAACAAATAACGTGATTTATTTACAACATATTTTAATTTACAAAAACAGAAGGTATAAGAATAATTTGACTTAACAGATCCAGAACAAAAGGAAGTTAACTGAACTGAAGTTTCACCCTTACATTAGCCAAAATAAACCCAACTAAACACAAACTCTCAAACAAAGGGAAGTGTGGCTTGACCGAAGTGTTGAAGCGGGAGCTCGATCCACCAATCAGCTCTGAGCAATGACACACCTGAATCATTACACACACAGGTACACAAAGGAGCAACACACACACACACACACACACACACACACACACACACACACACACACACACACACAGCCAACACAAAATTATACAACAATAACATACATTACGACCTCAGCCGTAACAGACTCTGGGTCCTGTAGGACAGGGCGTCTCTCCTGTGGACAGAAACGCTGTTAGGTCATGATTATACACACTCTGTACTGTGAAGTTGATCCGTCTCCGACTCAAACACAAAACAATCACTTGTCTGCTTTCATCTCGTTCATTATCACCATTCGAACACTTTAACCAGAAACACTGAATGAGATGTAACATTTGAAAATGATAAATTATGCTGCTCATTTCTTTTTATGCTTGAAATCTCTTCGCATGTTTGTAAAATCTGAGGACAAATGTGTTCTTTGGTCATATTTTCAATTTTTGTAAGTTTTATCTGAGGAGCAGCTTTTATTTGATCACTTTCATAATTTCTCTCTTTACCTAACTTTGAAGACATAAAATAACCACAAAACCTACAAAAAGAGAAGCAAGGGGACACCAAAAGACATTGAAAATAAAGAAAAGTGATGCCAAACTACTAACGAGCTGCAGGCAGAAATTCCACCTTCTCACTATTAGGGACCTTGAGGTTAGAAATATTAAAATGTCCATCGCAAATAATTTGTAATCATTAAAACTAACTTATTGACAAACATCAAATTAATGCATTATAAACAAACACCGACAAAAGTTAAACAGTCTGTTATTGTGCCCAGTTGTCACTTCACCAGTCCGTGGATGGAGGGACGGGTTGCTTTGTTGTGCTTCTTGTTAGCCGGAGGTTGTCTATTGTGGATGAGCCTGGCTTCTGTGCAGAGTTCACATGTTCTCCCCGTGTCAGAGTGAGTTTTCTCCAGGTTCTCTGGCTTCCTCCCACTGTCCAAAGACATGCAAGTCAACTGGTGACTATAAATGGCCTGTAGCGTGTCAGAGCGTGTCAGCCCTGCTACAGTATGGCGACTTGTCCAGGTGTACCCTACCTCTTACCTGATGACAGCTGAACCCCCTGGCCCCCCGCAACTCTGAAAAGGGTGACAGGAAACTGCTGCTGATCCAGGTGTTAAAGGGTTAACATATGTTGGTGAGACAATCAGGCAGATGTGTGTATTTCCTGGGAAGGCTGCTCTCTCCCAGGCTCCCTGAAGGGGCCGGCGGCTTGGTGTAATTCCTGGACAGAATGGGCGTGCGGTCTGACAGCTGGAGGCAGGTGGAGGTGAGCGACCTGCGGAGGATTTGGAGCCGTTTGTTGACGCGTCTGTTTCTGTAAACTCTTTAATACTGCATGTTTTTACCAGCCGAGACAACAGCAGGGATCGTTTTCACCTCCTGAGTCCTTCTGTGTGTCTGTAGGGAGGGTTCTGGGTTGAACCTTTCACAGATGGTTCTATCCAGTTAGATCCTTCCGAAAGGGTTCCATAAGAAATGTTCCACAAGTAAAGTAGTAGAGTTAGAAAATTATTTTTAAAAGCTGGAGGAAATATTTTGATGGCTAATTATCATAAATAATGTATTTATAATAATAATAATATATATATGTATGTATGTATGTATATATATATATATACATACATACATATACAGCTACAGCACAGCTGTTTCCACTTTGTTTTTAAAAATGAATCAATCAATCAGTTAGTTTTGGGTGTTTTGTGTTGTACTGTGTGTAGTACTGTGGTACTGTGTGCAGCACTGCAGTACTTGTTGCAGTAGTCGCCATAGTGGTGAATGTGTGTTTCTACCTGTGTGCAGTACTTGCAATACTTGTAGTAGTCCAGTCAGTGTTTGGGTGTTTTGTGTTGAACTGTGTGCAGTTCTGTAGTTCAGTTTGTAGTGCTTGTTTTCAGTACTTGTGGTAGTCTTGTCAGTGTTGTGTTGTGTTGTAGTATGCAGTTCTATAGTTCAGTTTGTAGTACTGCAATACTTGTTGCAGTCTTTGTAGTAGACCTGTAGGTGTTTGGGTGTTTTGTGTAGTACTGTGTGCATCACTGTAGTAATGTATGTAGTACCGCAGTACTTGTTGCAGTACTTGTAATAGCGGTGTCGGTGTTTTGCTGTTGTGAGCGCGCTGCTCGTGCCCGGTGCGGGTGCCGCAGTGCGCATGCTCCACGTTGGGCGGAGGTTAGCCGTTAGCACGGAGCTAGCAGCGCAGCGGTAATGGCGGCCTCGGTGTTGCTGGGCTCGGTGGACACCGGACTGCACTTCACGGCGGGAGGCGGCACCGGGAGCGCTGTGGTGGGGAATAATAACGGACTGGGCCCAGCGGGGCCGGCGGGTCCGGCACCCTGGAACCGCTCGGTGGACCGGGCTCTGGACGAAGCCTCGGCCACCGGGAGCCTGAACCTGAGCGGCCGGAAGCTGAAGGAGTTCCCCCGGAGCGCCGCCAACCACGACCTGACCGACACCACCAGGGCCGGTGAGTGAGCCCCGCGGCCCGGGGAGCGGCCCCGGGCGGCCGGCGAGGGGGGTCCGGGACCTTAGACCGAGTTTTACCCGAGTTGAACCGGCGAGGAGCCAGAAACCAACTTTAGCGGCAGAGAGACGCCGACACACGGGCCGGTGTTACGGACAACTCTGCACCCCAAAATATGTCGCCCCGCCGGGACTCCGCTCTTCCAAACCCGTCTGTACACCCGAAAAACCGCCCCGAACCGGAGCACCGGGCACCGACTCACACCCACCGGCTGTCACCGAGTTTATTAACTCTTTAAACACCGAAATAAAGTCACAGGAACACCGGCAGCTAACCGTTAGCCCCGAGCAGCGCGCCGAGTCTGACCTGTCACCGAGTCACACCGAGTCACTGCCGCTGAGTGTGTGTTTCTGCCGAGTCTGAACTCGTGAATGTGTGTTTCTACCGAGTCTGAACTCGTTAACGTGTGTTTTTGCCGAGTCTGAACTCGTGAATGTGTGTTTTTACCGAGTCTGAACTCGTGAATGTGTGTTTTTACCGAGTCTGAACTCGTGAATGTGTGTTTTTGCCGAGTGTGAGCTCGTGCAGTCGGTGTGCGGAGCAGCGGCTCCAGATGTCGCGGTCACCGCTTCTGTCTCTACACCTGCGAGTTTGTTGATGTCGGTTTCAGAGGCGTCATCAGGCCCTCCCTCTGCACATGCATACAAACTAACTAACTAACTCAGCTATATATATGTATACACACACACACACACACACACATACACACACACACACATATATATATATATATATATATATATATATATATATATATATATATATAGTTTCAAAGATGAGAGGAGGCCTAAGGGACTGTTCTGTATTTATCAGAGGAGGGGGGTGGTGAGTTTGTCCCGTGATGTGTTCAGGACCGTCAGAAATGTGAAAATATAACATTAAGTTCTGTTTTTACAGTTTCTGGCTGATAAATTAGGTTGTTGTGTCAGTTTTATTTTGGCGGGTTTAGAGGGCATACTAATGCTGCCTTCAGTTGTTCCTCAAAAATATCGTATTTATGAGTTCAGAGCACATGACCGTCCTCCAGAGTCAGAATCAAAAGTGTGAAATTGGTAAATTTCGTCCCTGAGATGGCAAGTTGTGACATTTGCGTGACATTTCAGAGCAGCAGAAACATCTGAAATCATAGAAACAGTTTCAGCAACTGACAGTAAAAAATGATATATTTGGTTGTTTTGTTTTTTCACTTTTTCACCCCAAAGCTCATCAACACAAACATGTTGGAGCAACGTCTTCCCAGCTCAGAAAATACGACCTTCAGATGTCACATAAACGCAGCATTTCTATAAAAATCAGCGGAAATTTTAGAGAAAACAATCGAACAATTTGTAAAAGAAAAACAACAAATTGCAAGAATATTGTTTTGAAAGACTGCCAAAAATGTATTTGAAGAAAAATCACAGAAATTATTTCGTTAAAAATTATATATAGAGACAAAAAAAATACCTAAAACTTGGAAACCCCCCTAAAATATTTTTTTTAAAATTTGCCTAAAATTGTAAAGAAAAAAATTGCCCAAAATGTCTGAGGATTAAAAGCATCACACATATTTTAAAAAGAAAACATGACATTTTTCATTAAAAATGTCCAAAAAATCTTGAATCTTGAAAAATTGACACTTCAAGACAAAAAACTGCCTAAAAGTTGAAATAAGAAAGCTGAAATATTTTCTTCAAAATTCAATTCTATGTTTTTAAAGGAAAACCTGTCCTCCAAACTCACAGCATGTCAGCATTAAAACAAATCACCTTTTTAATATTTATTTTTACTAATCTCTGAAACTCTGAGCTGCTAACAATGTGGACTGGTCCTGGAGGACAGGACGTCCCTGCTGAGGAGTGGACTGGTCCTGGAGGACAGGACGTCCCTGTCCAGCATGTCTCATGTGGGTTTGGATGGTCAGCTGATCAATCGATTAAGTATCAATACTTGAGTAAATACTGCGTCAGAGAGGAAACAACGATACAAAAATACTTTTAATTTGGTGATTTCCTGTGTGAGCACAACAGGAAGTAGATGTTACCATGGTGATGTGTTCTTCCTGCCGGCCAGGTGTTGACCTGCTCACAGCTGCACTGACAAATATACACACAACTGCTCTGTGTAGTACTCTGTGTGTGTCGTACTCTGTAGTAGTATGTGTAGTACTGTGTGTGTGTGTGTGTGTGTGTGTGTGTGTGTGTGTGAAGTACCATATGTGTAGTGTGTATTGTGCTGAGTGTGTGTATAGTGTGTGTAGTACTGAGTGTGTGTAATGCTTTGTGTGTGTAGTAATGAGTGTGTTCAGTGTGTGTAGTAATGAGTGTGTATTATCAGTGTCATGAAGTGATGCTGTGTGTTGTTGTCGTGGTAACCAGTGTGTCTTCAGGCGTTTTTTTGTTTTGTTTTGTTTTGTTTGTATTTACCTGACAGGACAAACGCAGAAAACATGCAGCTTCGGATACACACACACACACACACACACCTGCTTCATACTGACAGAGATCAGCTGATCAGTGAGGTCCCCATGACGACCACACAGAGTGATCTGATTGGACGAGGCTTCACATGTACAGACCGACTTTTGTTAGAAGTTTGGTTTCTATTTTCATACTCAGTCACGAGTTCAATACACACACACACACACACACACACACACACAGTCAACACACAAATGCACACAAACTGTCAGTACACACACAGTCAATACACACAAACACACACTAATAATACACACTCACAGATAATACAAACACACACACAGATAGTACATACACACACACACACACACACACACAGATGACCGAAGTGTCAGACTGAATGAAAACTTTAAACAGGAGCTCAGCAGCTGAAAAACAATGATTCTTTGGAAAAGTCTGCGTTAGATGTCCCTAGTTGCCCCTGCGTCTCTGCTTCCTCACTGCTGCGTCTCTGCTGCCTCACTGCTGCGTCTCTGCTGCCTCACTGCTGCGTCTCGGCTGCGTCTCAGCTGCGTCTCTGCTGCCTCACTGCTGCGTCTCTGCTGCGTCTCGGCTGCCTCACTGCTGCGTCTCGGCTGCGTCTCAGCTGCGTCTCGGCTGCGTCTCAGCTGCGTCTCGGCTGCCTCACTGCTGCGTCTCGGCTGCGTCTCAGCTGCGTCTCGGCTGCCTCACTGCTGCGTCACGGCTGCCTCACTGCTGCGTCTCGGCTGCGTCTCTGCTGCCTCACTGCTGCGTCTCGGCTGCCTCACTGCTGCGTCTCGGCTGCCTCACTGCTGCGTCTCGGCTGTGTCTCAGCTGCGTCTCTGCTGCGTCTCTGCTGCCTCACTGCTGCGTCTCTGCTGCCTCACTGCTGCGTCTCGGCTGCCTCACTGCTGCGTCTCGGCTGCGTCTCAGCTGCCTCACTGCTGCGTCTCGGCTGCGTCTCAGCTGCCTCACTGCTGCGTCTCGGCTGCCTCACTGCTGCGTCTCGGCTGCCTCACTGCTGCGTCTCAGCTGCGTCTCTGCTGCGTCTCAGCTGCGTCTCTGCTGCCTCACTGCTGCCTCACTGCTGCGTCTCGGCTGCGATTAGCCAGTGTGAGTGTCAGACAGTGTCAGTGACAGAGTGACTGTTTCCCAGAGTGCTGTACAGAGACACACTATGACCTGAAAAAGAATTAATTAATGTTTAAACGAACATTTAGAAGTCACACTCCTGTTAGAGATGATGTCATGTAACATGTACTCTCTGTGTGTGTGTGTGTGTGTGTGTGTGTGTATGTGTGTGTTTCCAGACTTGTCCCGTAACCGTCTGTCGGAGCTTCCTCTGGACGTTTGTCTCTTTGTGTCTCTGGAGAGTCTGAACCTATACCAGAACTGTCTGAGGTCTCTGCCGGACAGTCTGCTCAACCTGCAGGCCCTCACCTACCTGAACCTCAGGTAACACACACACACACACACACACACACACACACACACACACACACACACACACACACACACACACACCAGTCACAGCTGTTTATTTACGGTAACTTCAGGTAGAAATCTGCCGTGTCCCGATCACATAACCAAACGGTGCTGAGCAAACATCACTGATAGGCCACCTGTCTGTCCCCCTGTCTGTCCCCCTGTCTGTCCCCCTGTCTGTCCCCCTGTCTGTCTGTCCCCCTGTCTGTCCCCCTGCAGTAGGAACCAGCTGTCCGTCCTCCCCCCGGTGGTCTGCAGTCTCCCTCTGAAGGTTCTGATCATCTGTAACAACAAGCTGCTGTCTCTGCCAGAGGAGGTGGGACAGCTGAGACAGCTCACTGAACTGGTGCGTCCAACCGGTCCAACTGTACCCAGATTATTCATCGCCAGCAGTCCCTCCTAATTATTGATAATTGATTATTAATTATTGATTATTGGTGGTTGCAGGACGTGAGCTGTAATGAGATCCAGACTCTGCCATCTCAGGTGGGTCAGCTGGAGGCCCTACGAGACCTGAACATCAGGAGGAACCACCTGGTCCGCCTGCCTCCAGGTACACACACGCACACACACACACGCACACACGCGCACACACACACGCACACACACACGCACACACAGACGCACACATACATATGCGCACACAGACACACACACCTCGGTGCCTTACTAAAACAGCTCTCTCTCTTTCTCTCTCTCTGTCTCTCTGTCTCTGTCTCTCTGTTTCTGTCTCTGTCTCTGTCTCTCTGTCTCTGTCTCTCTGTTTCTGTCTCTCTGTTTCCGTCTCTCTCTCCGTCTGTCTCTCTGTCTCTGTCTACGTCTGTCTCTGTCTGTCTCTGTCTCTCTGTTTCTGTCTCTGTCTGTGTCTCTCTTTCTGTCTGTCTCTGTCTGTGTCTCTGTTTCTGTCTGTCTGTCTCTGTCTCTGT
Organism: Plectropomus leopardus; assembly: GCF_026936395.1. Lineage (NCBI taxonomy): Eukaryota > Metazoa > Chordata > Actinopteri > Perciformes > Serranidae > Plectropomus > Plectropomus leopardus. The sequence goes on along the minus strand of NC_142181.1, from coordinate 334,272 downwards.
CTCTCTGTTTCTGTCTCTGTTTCTGTCTGTCTCCGTTTCTGTCTGTCTCTCTGTCTCTGTCTCTGTCTCTGTCTGTCTCTCTGTCTCTGTCCTCAGAGCTGGCGGAGCTCCCTCTGGTGCGTCTCGACTTCTCCTGTAACAAAGTGACGTCCATCCCCGTCTGTTACCGTCAGCTGACGCAGCTGCAGACCATCGTCCTCGACAACAACCCTCTGCAGACCCCACCTGCACAGGTACACACAGGAAGTGACATCATCTGCACCCAGTCAGAGGCTGTTTCCACTCCAGCTCAGTGTGTGTGTGTGTGTGTGTGTGTGTGTGTGTGTGTGTGCGTGCGTGCGTGTGTGCAGATCTGCATTAAAGGGAAGGTCCACATATTTAAGTATCTGAACCTGGAGGCCAGTAAGACGACCCCTGACCTCCCAGAGTACGACAGACGACCTCTGACCTTCAGCTCCTGGTCTGAACTTTTATTTATTGATTTACTGATTAATTGATTGATTGATTGATTGATTGATCTCAGTTTGAAGTCTTGTTCTCACACAGAGGGAATATATAATCAATGACTCCATATATAAAACCAAAGCTTTATTTCCCTTCATTTTGTGGGAATTATATATATATATATGTATACACACAAACACACTCACATATATATATATATATATATATATATATATATATATATATATATATATATATATATATATATATATAAAACGTCCTCTGTGTGTGTGTGTGTGTGTGTGTGTGTGTGTGTATGTGTCAGTGTTGACGAGCTGTATCCTGGGCGTCCGTACGGAGCGTTGGACTCTGGCTTCAACAGTGTGGACAGCGGGGACAAGAGATGGTCGGGTAATGAGGTGAGACGCTCTCACGCAGCGTGTCCCGTCCTCTCTCGTGTGTGTGTGTGTGTGTGTTTGTGTGTGTGTGCGCGCTCACTTCCTGTCTGTGTGTCCAGCCCACAGAGGAGCTGTCAGAGCTGCCGCTGAGAGTCGCCGAGCTCAGCCGTGAGCAGAGACACCGAGCAGGAGGAGCAGGAGGAGCAGGAGGAGGAGCTCTGCTGGCTAACGGCACTCGTGAGTCCGTCATGTCCACAGTTAGGACACGTTAGTTAACCCTTACTGACCGGTTCCACATTTTGAATAAATGTAAAAAACACGTGGGCTTGTAACACCACGAAGAAGAGCTCGACAGTTCATCAGAAATCAATCAAAACCGACATTCAGAGCCTCCAAACAACGAGAGCTCCATTATTTTGGTTAGTTAGGAATTCTGTTAACCCTGTCTCACGCCCTGTCTCACGCCCTGTCTCACGCTCTGTCTCACGCTCTGTCTCACGCTCTGTCTCACACTCTGTCTCACACTCTGTCTCACGCTCTCATGACATCGAGGAAACTCTCACGCCAAAACACAGCGAGGGCAGAAGTGTTGAACAATCATGTAAAAAAAGTGAAGGTCTTTGACTGTCGAACAGCTGAGTGTTTGACAGCCACAGCATTTCATCATGGCCGATCAAACAGCTGATGGTCCGACAGCAGCGCAGTGAGACAGACAGACAGAGCGCAGCTTCTCCTCACAGCACCAAAGTGTCTGAAACAGACACATCTGCAGAGGTGAAAGTGACTTCTTTAGACTCTACAGACGACTTTGTGTTAGTTTCAGCTTTAATCAGACTTTGGATGAATTATTTAGAAACAGCAGGACGCATCGCTCCGTGTCTCATCCGGCCGCTCGCGCTGAGCTCTCATTATTATTACCAGGGGCAGATGTTATGTTTTGGGGGCCCGGGGCCACAAGCACATGAGCTTATTTTCAGCCTTTCTCTAACTGTGAATGTCGGCCGACAGTAGGCCGAGTAGGCCGACTCAAAAGTTTTTAATTCCTGAGTAAAATGATTAACAGCACAGAAGTTTGACAGAAGCTGAAGTCAGAGTCCTGCAGTCAGGAGAGGTTGGCCTATTATCAGCACAATGTGCTTCAATTTACCTGAAGTTTGTTTCAGATGGAGCTTTTCATTTTTATATAATGATGGAAAGTTTAATAAATAATCAGTCATATGTTTATTACACTCCAACACACCTCCTTTTTTAAATTCTTAGATAAAAACATCAGATTATTTAATGATGATATTGAGCGTCAAGTGAACTTCGAGGGCAACAAAAAGCAAAAAACAAAATAATTATTCATTAATCATAATCAAGGTAAAATGTTCATTTAATCATGATTTTGATTTGAAGTCATATTGCTCAGCTCTTCAATGAAGGAAAACATGTTACAAGAATAAAGAGACATTAGTCAAAACCAGGGCGTCTTTGGACTTGAGGACACGGGGGGGGTTAGGAAAAAATACACAACCGAAATTTTAATAATAATAGCAAAACATTTTATTTACAGAGCGCTTTTTAAGGTACTCAAAAACACATTACAAAAGTTAAAAAAAGAACAGATAATTGAATAAAGTAAAATACACACAGCATTTAAGAAAACCCAGAAGTTTGGAAGGCATATTTTCTTTAAACATTGTGGTAATTATTAGGGATGTCAACATCTACACGTGTAAACGGGTACACGGATAACAAATCATAACCGTTCAGAAAAATCAATAACCGTTTACACGTCATTTTTTCCTCTCCTCCTCCTCGTTCATTTCTCACCAATAGTATTTTTAGGGGTGATAATGTTGCCTGAAAGCTTAAGATAATAACATTAACTAACTATACACTTAAATGTTCCCACTAATGCAGTTATCCGCATACATAATAGATGCACAGGTGGCAATGTTACGTTGATATTAAAAAAAAAACGCAGCCACAGCCAGTGTCACGTTACTTCAAGTTGACTCGGGGCCGCACGGACAACAAGCAACAAGCGATGAACAAGCGGAGCTTAAAAAAATATATTGTACAAAAGTGAGCAATAGTTAAAACAATGATTAAAAAAGAAGGTTAAACCTTTTCCAGCTTTCACTTGTACGTTTTCTTGTCTGTCAAAATTGATGATTTTATTTTCAACTCATTTTACTTTCTGTCATAAGTAGGTCTAAGCCTTAAATGGTGAGATGGATTGCCTACTTTTTAAGTTCTGTTCGCTGAATAAACGTTTCTGTGCGATAACTAACTACTGGAATGGCTTTGATTTAATGAGATTAGGAGGTATTTGAACGGAGACAGAACCATCTAGTGGTTATATAGCGCAACTGCGATAGAAAAAGATCATAAATTGTGTAACCGGGTACACATCGGTTAGACGTCCCGTTTACACATGTAGAAAAAATTGTAAAGGTTGACACCCCTAGTAATTATTTTCTTTTAAAATGTTTTGTGATTTTAAACATTTTTGGCAAAAAATCTTTCTGTAATTTTTTCCCCATTTTTTCTTTAAAGGTTTTTGTTTACATTGTTTTTATTTTTCTTAGACTTAGACACGTTTATTTATCCCACTTGTGGGAAATTAACTTGTTTTTGGCAAAAAAATCGTTCTTTTTGGGTAATTTCAAATTTTTTGTGATTATCTTTTTCTCAAAAAACATTTCCTGTTTTCTTTTCCTTCCAAAATCTATGGTGACTTTTAACAAAAACATTTATTCCAAACCCTTTCTTTAAAATGTTTGCATTTTTTCTTTTAAGGTATTTTTCATAATTTTAAAACATTTTAGCAATTTATATTTCATTAAAATTTTCGTCTTTTTAATTATTTTGGGCAGTTTTGTTAAATTTGTTTTTGTGGTTATTTTACTGAAAACAAAATCTGGCGATGTTCTTTTTCTCTAAAAATGTCCCCTTTTTTTAAATATTTGGTGATTTTTGAAGGAAACTTTTGGGTTTGGAAGGAATGCTTTCTTAAAGAATTTTGGCAATTTTCTTTTTTTTTTCTATTTAATCTTTTTTTTTTTGTTTAGACGTTGACTCGGAGCAGATTGACTTCATCGATTCCTGCGTGGGGGAGGAGGAGGAGGAGGATGGGAGGAGTCGAAGAGGAGGACGGGACAGCGCCAGCCTCAGCTCGCAGTTCATGGCCTACATTGAGAAACGCATCACCAGAGAGGTAAAGAGCTCCGCCCCCTCACCTGAGCTCACCTGAGCTCACAGTTCCAGGTGTGCTTTATTTTATAAGGCTCTGTGTGACTTCCTGTTTGTGTGTCCAGGGGTCGCCAGTCAAAACCAGCTCGAGGACAGAAGACACGAGGAGACACAACAGGTACAATAATTCTACATTTTACTTTACAGCAGTGATACTCAACCTACAACCCGGGGGCCAAATCTGGCCCCTGATGGGACCCCTTGTGTGTCTCCCCAACTGTTTACACCCCCAGACAGAGGACACAGCTAAGACACTAATGTCCTAAAATACTACAAATGTCTAAAAAAATCACAAAAATGTCCTGAAATCGTGGAAACATCAAAAAATCAGAGAAATGTCCTAAAGTCTTAAAATGTCCAGAAATCCTTGAAATATCCTAAAATCCTAAAATGTCCTGAAATCGTCCAAAAATTCTGGAAACGTCCTAAAAGAAGCATATAGGGGCCGCTGTGACGGGCCCTCGGCCTGCTGTCGTTGTGTAAAGAGGCCCCCAAACTGAGCAGGTTGAGTGTCTCTGATGTAAATGAAACTTTTCGGACAAAACAAAAGAAAAAGTCAGAACTGCTGACTGTAAACAACCTCTGACCTATCTCAATTCCTGTCTCTGTCCCTGTCCCTGTCTGCCCCCCCCCCTCTGTCTGTCCCTCTGTCTCTCTGTCCTGTAGGAGTGTGGTTGATGGCGTTACAGCGCCCTCTGCAGCACAGAGTCAGGTAACTCCTCACTCCGTCTGATTCAAACCTCACTGATGATTTCTACCGTCTTAGCTGGTAGAGTGTCCTGTAGCTCAGCTGGTAGAGCGTCCTGTAGCTCAGCTGGTAGAGCGTCCTGTAGCTCAGCTGGTAGAGCGTCCTGTAGCTCAGCTGGTAGAGCGTCCTGTAGCTCAGCTGGCAGAGCTTCCTGTAGCTCAGCTAGCAAAGCGTCCTCTCACTCAGCTGGCAGAGCTGGCAGAGCGTCCTGTAGCTCAGCTGGTAGAGCGTCCTGTAGCTCAGCTGGTAGAGCGTCCTGTAGCTCAGCTGGTAGAGCGTCCTGTAGCTCAGCTGGTAGAGCGTCCTGTAGCTCAGCTGGCAGAGCTTCCTGTAGCTCAGCTAGCAAAGCGTCCTCTCACTCAGCTGGCAGAGCTGGCACAGCGTCCTGTAGCTCAGCTGGTAGAGCGTCCTGTAGCTCAGCTGGTAGAGCGTCCTGTAGCTCAGCTGGCAGAGCTTCCTGTAGCTCAGCTAGCAAAGCGTCCTCTCACTCAGCTGGCAGAGCTGGCACAGCGTCCTGTAGCTCAGCTGGCAGAGCGTCCTGTAGCTCAGCTGGCAGCAGAGCTTCCTGTAGGTCAGCTGGTAGAGTGTCCTGTAGCTCAGCTGGCAGAGCGTCCTGTTGCTCAGCTGGCAGAGCGTCCTGCAGCTCAGCTGGTAGAGCGTCCTGCAGCTCAGCTGGTAGAGCGGGTGTGTACCTAATGGCAGATGTATTTGTTGAAGTTGTCGATGTATTATCACTCTATGCATTGATGAGCAACATTTTATTTTTGTGTTTCTTAATGTTTTCTCGTGCAACTCTGCTTTCATGTCCACCAGAGCTGAAACTCTGTAAAGAGAGTTTGAATCTTAAATGTTTGAAAAACTCCTTAAGAACACCTAGGAGCAGTGCGGGAACACTGAAATATTTATTTCAAACTCAACCTTTCCTGTTTGTGCTTCAAAATAAAAGCCCTTTGACAGTGTCTCAGTGGACAGTGTCTCAGTGGACAAAGTCTCTTAGGCAGTGATGACTGTCAGCAGAGCTGCCGCAGAGTTGTCAGTAGAGCCGCCGCAGAGCTGTCAGCAGAGTTGTCAGTAGAGCCGCAGCAGAGCTGTCAGCAGAGTTGTCAGTAGAGCCGCCGCAGAGTTGTCAGCAGAGCCGCCGCAGAGTTGTCAGTAGAGCCGCCGCAGAGCTGTCAGCAGAGTTGTCAGTAGAGCCGCCGCAGAGCTGTCAGCAGAGTTGTCAATAGAGCCACAGCAGAGCTGTCAGTAGAGCTGTCAGCAGAGTTGTCAGCAGAGCCGCAGCAGAGTTGTCAGTAGAGCCGCAGCAGAGCTGTCAGCAGAGCCGCAGCAGAGCTGTCAGCAGAGTTGTCAGTAGAGCCGCCGCAGAGCTGTCAGCAGAGCCGCCAGCAGAGCCGCCGCAGAGCCGCCGCAGAGCTGTCAGTAGAGCCGCCGCAGAGCTGTCAGCAGAGTTGTCAGTAGAGCCGCAGCAGAGCTGTCAGCAGAGCCACCGCAGAGTTGTCAGTAGAGCCGCCGCAGAGCTGTCAGCAGAGTTGTCAGTAGAGCCGCAGCAGAGCTGTCAGCAGAGCCGCCGCAGAGTTGTCAGTAGAGCCGCCGCAGAGCTGTCAGCAGAGTTGTCAGTAGAGCCGCCGCAAAGCTGTCAGCAGAGTTGTCAATAGAGCCACAGCAGAGCTGTCAGTAGAGCCACAGCAGAGCTGTCAGAGCTGTCAGCAGAGTTGTCAGTAGAGCCGCAGCAGAGCTGTCAGCAGAGTTGTCAGTAGAGCTGCCGCAGAGCTGTCAGCAGAGTTGTCAATAGAGCCACAGCAGAGCTGTCAGTAGAGCTGTCAGCAGAGTTGTCAGTAGAGCTGCAGCAGAGCTGTCAGCAGAGCCGCCGCAGAGCTGTCAGTAGAGCCGCCGCAGAGCTGTCAGTAGAGCCGCCGCAGAGCTGTCAATAGAGCCGCAGCAGAGTTGTTAGTAGAGCTGCTGCAGAGCTGTCAATAGAGCCACAGCAGAGCTGTTGGCGAGATGGAGATGCAGATGGAGCAGCGGCAAGCGGTCAGAGGTTTTCTGTGATGTTGTGAGGATGGAGTCGTTTTTTAAACCGGGGGAAAAAATATCTGTACGACTGGAGAGACTATCGAGTACAAATCCAGGCTGCTCATATCTGTCTATCTGTCTCTTTGTCTCTGTCTCTGTCTCTGTCTCCGTCTCCGTCTCCGTCCCTCAGAGAGGAGGTGCTGTAGGTTCAGGTGGAGTGGAGAGGATGAGGAGGGAGGCTCAGCTGGCGGCTCTGAGGTACGATGAGGAGAGACAGAGGACTCGGTCCCTGCAGAAAGACTCGGCGTCCAGCTTCACTAAGGTATGTCCCCCTGATGACGTTACCATGGTAACACACTCAGTTTGATAAATATGAATCATTCCTCTGATGTTGAAGTCACTTTCAGTGAGGAGCGCAGTGTGACTCGTTTACTCCAAACTCAAAGCTTTAGACTTGGGACTTGACCTCTGACTTGTCAGTCCTGACTTTGGACTAGATTGCGAAGACTCGAGACTGACTCGCAGGGTTCGGACAGACATGAAAAAGGAAAGTCATAGAATTTGCGAATACCATTTTGCATTTTATGACGATGATAAATGTAAAATAAATAATCTTTAAAAACACCCTTTAAAAGAAAAAAAATGCAAATTTTACTCAAAGTTTGCCATATATTTTTGAATGAAAAAAAGCCCACATTTGCTCTTTAAAAATTATCAAAAATGAAAACATTTTGTTTTAGCAATCTATTTTTTCTTTAAAATTTTATTCCAAAAATAATTAAAAGAAAATTGCCCACATTTTCTTTAAAAATTGTCAAAACTTTCAAGACAGAAAATCTCAACATTTTTTCTTTAAAATTGCCAAAAAAACATTTAAAGAACAAAAAGGCAAAATAAAAAACAGAAGTCCCTCCTCAGTGCTTAAAAAATTATTTGACATGCGTCCCTCTTTTTGCAACCTCTCCCCTCTCATAAATAACAAACAGTTCCTACGTTATATCTAAATATTAAGTTCTAATCCTGTTCTGAATTCATTGTTTTATTAAATAATATATTTTAAAAAGCTGTTTACTTGTGATGAAAAGGAGATCTGATGAGGACAATCAATGGTGGTTAAAAGCTGACAGTGAAGATGTTTCTGCTGGAAGACTAACTATCATTTTTGTTGTTGTTGTTGTTTTTCAGCATAAAGCAGCTCAGAATCCAACAAAGTCCAGTCCAGACCACGAGGTGAGACACACACACACACACACACACACACACACACACACACACACACACGCACACACACACACACACACACACACACACCATGGACCCCTCCACTGAGTCACTGCACAACCATCACATGACCAGACAGAGTAATAATAACAGAATTTTTAAAAACACATCACATAAAAGCAAGTTTACAGAGTCACTGAATATATCTAAATAAATCTGCTTCAGCAACAGCAGCTCCTAAAATCAAAGCTCTGTAAAGGAGTTAAATTCATTACTTTAAAAAAAAAAATCATCCTTAATTGGTAATAAAATATCTTAAAACAGAGATACTCAACTTACTTTGCTTTGAGGCCTTTTTTTCAAAATGACAGGATTTTAGGACATTTGTAGGATTTTAGGACATTAGGGTCTCAGCTGTGTCCTCTGTCAGGGGGTGTGGGGGCTCATTTTGATGCTGTTTTATGCCCTGTGGCACCTTATTGATACTAAAAGGACAAAAACAGTTCACTGTGTGAATCACTTTATATTTATTGTTAACTAGAAAATGGTTGGGGGGCCACAAAGGGCCCTATCAGAGGCCAGATTTGGCCCGCTGGCCATAAGTTGAGTATCACTGTCACGGTATTAAAATGTCTTAGATCAGTCTTTCAAAACTTCTCAGAGAAACAGTAAATCACAAAAATCACAAAAATCACTACAGACCCAAAACTCAGTGTGTGGACAAGAAACACAGAGGAAAAACTCTGTACCTGTGGAGACATAGACATACTATGTGTCTTAGCCCCGCCCCATCCCATGTAGGCCACACCCCTCCACACGTTTACCCTCACCTGTCTGTCTTTACCTGTTTGTCTGTGTGTGTGTGTGTGTGTGTGTGTGTGTGTGTGTGTGTGTGTGTGTGTGTATGTGTGTGTGTGTGTTCAGAACGTCTACCCTTCCAGACGCTCCACCCACACAGATGACTCCGCCCTCTTTGTGGTAAGAGTTTGGCCACGCCCCCCAAAAATCTACTAACAACTTAAAATATAAAAAACTGATGTTCATCATTCAAATTTATGTTTGATCACCAGAAACTGTACATGAGAATGGAACATTTCCTGTGACTATTTCACAATAAAAGCCTGCAAAAAGGTTCATGTAAACCTATTTAATGTTCCAATTTAGCTGTGAGACAAGAAAAGAGCTCAAGGTATCAGAGGAAGTCAGCTTTATTAAGGGCTGGTCCATGGCAGGCCTGAGCCAGCCCTAACTATAAGCTTTTGTTTTAAGTTTATTCATCTATTAAGAGCTCTGTTAGTGAAGTGAATGATTTTTCAGGGCGGAGCTGAAACATTGATCACAGTATAAATCTGAATGATTTTAATCAGCTGGTTTCCTCTAACTGACAGCATGAACACACCTGCCACTTATTCATCATCACTCCATCATTCTGTCACCACAACCCACAGACCCTCCGTCCTCCTGCCAGTCCTCCTGTCAGTCCTCCTGTCAGTCCTCCTGTCAGTCCTCCTGTCAGTCCTCCTGTCAGTCCTCCTGTCAGTCCTCCTGTCAGTCCTCCTGTCAGTCCTCCTGTCAGTCCTCCTGTCAGTCCTCCTGTCAGTCTTCTTCTTCGTTGGTGTGTGAGGTCTGGTTCAGGTGGCGTTTTAAACAAACATCTGAAACTGCAGGATTTTCCTGCAGACTGACAGAGTCCTGTGGGTGAGCGCTCAGAGTGTGGAGCTGTGTTTACTGTTTGTTTTCATTTCCTGTGTTTGCTGTTTGTGGGCGTGTCCCCCCACCATGCTCAGGTGAGGGCGGGACTTTATGGATAGGTAGCGACCAGGTGCCAGACATAACACTCGGCAACGCTGCCCGCCGGAGCTGTGAGTGTGCGTCTCTGAGCTTTTGTTTTTTATTTGGGTGAACAGGTGTTACAGATGAGGGCAGCCACTCAGCTGCTGCTCAGCTGCAGCTAATCAGCTGCAACTGCTGATCTGCAGCTAATCAGCTGTTGCTGCACTGAAACTGAGTCTGGTTTCTGTTTTTAGCAAAAATAAACAGTGAAGGGGGTCTCTTGTTATTATAGTTAAAGTTATTAAAGTTATTATAATTATTATAGTAATTAATGAAACAACAGGAAACAGGTTTACACAGAGGATGAGAGCTGATGGGAACAATGTCAAAACATTGTGCAGTTTCAATGAAAAATGAAGACAAATAAACTTTAATCCAGATTTTTGTGATTTAAATAAATATGAAACATTTTCATGTTGAAAATCAGAAGATTTATAATTGAAACTGAATTTTTGATCCAACCAGGAGGTACAAACTGAATCTGCTTTCTGGACTAACTTTTCTTCTTATTCTCTGTCTTTACCTGTCCTTTTTTATTCCTCCTGTCCTCAACTTTCATGTATTTCTCTTCTTTTGTCTTGTTATTTTCTTCTTGACTTCACTTTCGCTTGAGTACGTTCCTCCACCTCCTTTCTGCCTCCATGTCTGTCCCTGTCTCTGTCTGTCCCTGTCTCTGTCTGTCCCTGTCTCTGTCTGTCCCTGTCTCTGTCTGTCCCTGTCTGTCTGTGTGTCTCAGTGTGTGCTGGTGTTTGACTTTGACTCGGAGACCAACACTATAAAGCGTCCACTCGGACTCATTGATGAGCTGATTAGAATTTGGTGGTCAGAGGTCAAAGGTCACCGTGACCTCATAAAACAGATTTGTGGAGGCACACAGGGGAGTGTGCGGCGAGTTAAACTGCAGCAGACGAGGTTCTCTGTCAGCACAGTTACCTGTTGATCCCTGTCAATCATAACTGCAGCCCCGCCCCCAGCTCTTACCAGCCAATGGCAGCCTGACACCGACTTTGATTGTCAATGACAAAACAAAACAGTGTGTGTGTGTGTGGGGGGGGGCGCTTGGTGGCTCAGTACATAGAGCAGCGCTCCATATACAGAGGTTGTATCCTCGCTGCAGTGGCTGCAGGTTCGATTCTGGCCTCGGCCCTTTGCCCACCCCACCCCCCACCCCCATGCTCAAGCTGTCCTGTCCATTAAAGGCAAAAAAGCCCAAAAAATAATCTTCAAAAAACAAAACAAAAAATGAAAACTGTGTGTGTGTGTGTCAGATGTCTAACAAGTCCTGTGTTGTGTCTCTGCAGGGGGAGGACAGAGCTGCTCTGTCTCCAACAGGTGAGGTGACTCCTTAATGATTCGTGTTCTTCCTGTTTGACCTGTGGGACTCTGACCAGGTGTTTTTTTCTTCCAGCCAATCAGTCGCCTTCCTACCCCTCAGGGGGCGTGGCTTCCTGTCGGACAGCCAGTCAGAGGCCGGAGAGCTTCCTGTTTCGTCTGGGACAGAGAGAGGAGAAGAGGAAAGGTGAGCTGCGGACAGGTGAGCTGTGGAAACATGTGGACAGGTGTGGACAGGTGAGGACAGGTGTGAACAAGTGAGTTATGGGCTGACAGTGTGTGACTCCTGCTGTGTGGTCTCCAGTTGAAGACAGGTGAAGTGTGATCAGGTCAGATGTGGACAGGTCAGGTGTGGACAGGTCAGGCGTTGACAGGTGAGGTGAAGACAGGTGAGGTGTGATCAGGTCAGATGTGGACAGGTCAGGTGTGGACAGGTCAGGCGTTGACAGGTGAGGTGAAGACAGGTGAGGTGTGATCAGGTCAGATGAGGACACGTGAGCTGACAGTGTGTGACTCCTGCTGTGTGTGTGTCTCCAGGTGAGGCTGCTCCTCCTGCGGCTCAGGAGGCTCCTGCTGCTCCTCCTCTGGTTGGAGAAGATGCTGAGCTGGTGGAGCAGCTCCGAAAGGTTGGTCTTCCTGCTGCTGCTTTCCCTGAATCTGCTCTGTCTAGAAACACACCTGTGGCTCACCTGTCACCTACAATAATAAGAAATAAATAATAAATTTAATTCTCTCAGTTTCCTCCTCACTTAAGTTTTATTAATATTTTATCACATTTTGTCTCAGAGGGATTTTATTAAACCTTTAATTCATGTGTCACATACACATATAAACACACACACATATACACACACACGCATATATACACATATACATATATATATTTTTTGTACACTTTTTTGTACATTTTCACTTCAAGTGGTAAATGAATAAGTGAATAAACCTTGAAAATGTGATGGAGATCAGAATTGAGCGCAGTATTTTCCTCAGAAAAGAGAATCGGTGTAAATGTCTGTGTGAGGGGGCTGACTGTGAAAAACGATCTGATGTTTCATGTGCAGAACATCGAGGCTCGTCTGAAGGTGACGCTGCCGAGCGACCTGGGAGCCGCTCTGACAGACGGCGTGGTGCTCTGCCACCTGGCCAATCACGTGAGACCGCGGTCCGTCCCCAGCATCCACGTCCCCTCCCCCGCTGTGGTGAGTCCAGATTATTATTATTATTATTACATGATGCTATTACTATTATTTTTTAAATTTATATTATAATTATAATAATAACAGTAATGATAACATTATTATTCTTACATTATACTATTATTATTATTATTATTATTATTGTCACTAGTATTATATTATGCAATTTCTTTTATTTTTTTTAATTTATAGCATTATTGTTGTTGTTTTATAGATATGTTATTATTATTTTCATAATTATATTTATTATTATTATTACGAGGACTCACTGTTGGTGTTTTTTTTTTTTTATAATAACTCTGGCGCTCGATCCGTGTCCTGCAGCCTAAACTCACCATGGCCAAATGTCGACGAAACGTTGAGAACTTCCTGGAGGCGTGTCGCAGGATCGGCGTTCCACAGGTAAGTCCCACACATCACGTGACCTGTGACACCTGATATCCCCTCAGCAGCATCATGGGTCTGATCACGTCTCGGTTTGACGCCTTTGGGGTATAAACAAATAAATGATGAGTGGACAGTGATGTCACAGCTGCTGTGGGACACTAGGACGCGTGTTTCTGTCTCTGCGTTCGTCTTTTAATGATTTTTGGACGCCTCATCAGACAGCAGAGGGGGACAACAGAGAGGGGAGGCAACCTGACAGATTAAAACTTCAGCTTTCTCTGTCCTCCTTTCTCCGACGTCCATCCCATAATAAGACAGAGAGGCTCGAGCCCTGAATGATTCATGAAGTCCATAACCAAATAAATCCTGTCCAGACCGCCTGCTGTTTCTTTGAGGCCGCCGTCAGAGCAGCCGACTGGACTTTATCAAACTGCTGTGTACCGTGTGTCCACGGCTCAGGGTTCATAAGGTCTCACAGGAAAAACCTGGAGAAGTTTTAAACTAAAAAACCCTAAAAGTTTTGGAGAAATCCTGAATTTTTGTTTCACAAACCTGTATAATAACACATGAAGTGTTCAAGGACTGTCGGAAATGTGAAAATCCAAAATAACTGATCTCTCTGTGGTTTCTGGCTGATAAATTGGTCAACTTTGCTGTTTTTTAAACAAAGCATGTTTTCTTTTAAATTCAAAAAAACAAAATTGATTTGAAAATACAAAAGACTTTTAAATATTGCCAGAATATTACAACAATGATTTCTTTAAAAATCACCAATAGAAAAAAATCCCAAAAATGTAATCTTTCAAAATACACAAAAACTTTAAAAGGAGAAAAATTATTTCAAATAAAGAATAAAAGAAACGAAAAAGAAAGCCCAGAAAAATGTTAGTTTTTTTTTTTAACTGTCCAGAAAAATTCCCGAAATGTTATCTTTAAAAAAAACATATCCTGCTTTTTTTATCCCAAAATATTAGATTTTAAAACCTAGAATTAAAAAAAAAAATTTGCTAAATACTTTTTTACAAATTTCAAAAAATGCTGAAAATTCAGGGGAGGGGTCCAGAAATGGCCTTTTTTTTTAATTGTTAAAAAGTTTTAAATTTTCCAAATATTTGTGTGGAATTTTGGTGATTTCATGTGTTTGGAGGGCATGTTTTCTTTAAAAATCAGCAATAAAATAAAGAACAAAATCCATCTATCTAAGCTGTATGATCATGACTGAGTGACGCGGCGCTCCTTCTCTCCAGCTAACAACTTTCTCTCTTCTCTGTCATTTTCCCGCCTTTCATGAATCCTGTTTTATTCTGTCCGTCTCCTTTGTCTCCGTACTCTTACCCGCCACCATGTCCATCCCCCCTCGTCCCCCTCAGGACAGTCTCTGCTCAGTGGGCGAGATCCTGGAGGGGGCAGGGGGCGGGGTTTATGGGACGGTGGGCGTGTTGCTGTCCATGGCCCCCACCCCGGCCGGCCCCTCTCCCCGGGTCCAGCTGGCGGGCTTCGCCCTCTTCTACCTGTCCGTGATGTCGCTGCTGTGTGCCATCTACGTGCACCTGGCGCCGCACGTCTGAACCTTGCCACAAAGAGTTAATCTCATCGAAGAACATCGAGAGTCTCAGCACGACATTTATAACATTTATCAGTTTTAATGTTCAGCACAAATACCAGACGAGACATCCAGCCCTGCTCCGGGTCTGGGTCGTGGTGGCAGCAGGGCCAGTAAACCTGGGCCAGGTGTACTCCATCAGAGCTCTGAAGGTTGACGCTGGGAGCTGGAGTGAAAAGCCGCCGTCACTGAAGGCAGAAGTTGGATTTTCATCATCCAACCAGCAGCTCTGATGGAGTAAACCGGTCCTGTCACCGCCCCTGCGTCCTCATCTGAGGACAGCTGCGTCCTCATCTGAGGACAGCACATTCTGGGTTTCCTGCACCTTAGACGCCATCCTGCTGAACTCGGACCTGTTGTCCTCATTCAGGGACAGCTTTTGGTGCCATCTATTGGTAAAATAAAAGCACAATACATTAAACCATGTGAAAACAAGATGACAGCCATCTCTGCCAGGTCAGTCTGCACCTGCAAACCTGATCACGTTTATGGCTGAAACATGTTATTAATCATTAATAACGCTTGTAGTTTGATATTTTATTTAACTTTTATTCAAGCAGCGAAGGCCACTGAGAGCAAGCTGTCTTTTGTAAGAATTCCGTATAAATCAACTAAAACACACCACAAATACATCAATAAAATCTTGAGACATGTGGCCAATACTAAAGTGCACATTAAAGTAAAAACACACACTAACCACTGCACACATTGACAAACAATCCAGAGCATCAACACGCGGGACGACATCACTCAAAGAAACCAGTACAGTCACAGAGCTCCACGTCAGCCACCAGAGATTCACATTAATGAAAGGATCAGATCGTCTGATTTTAAGAGCTGCTGCAGGTTGTTCTTTGTGCTGAATATTTAAAAGACAATTTCACAATTACAGTATTAACATAGTGATTTTTGAGGACCAATAGTCCAGGCGACGAGTGCAGCGAGACATTGTACATATAACAAAACTGAAGACATCTGATTTTAGCAACAGTAACAAGCCGAGACAATGTTAAATAGGACGGACGTCCAAAAATATTAGGGCAAACATGGCTGTATGGACACAGCTGGACAGGTGGTTGTGTTGCCAGGATCTGACTGCAGGGATAGCTTTGTTTTTGGACACTGTCAGATTAGTCAAGCTCTTCCTGTGACTTGGTGCAGAGACATGACAGAAACGTTGGACTCCGACCAAAGGCATCAACAGGACAAATGCGTCCGCCACTGCTACGTTTGACTCCATTGTACCTGTACTGCTATGAAACACACCTGTACTGCTATGAAACATAATACCAGGCAGGAGGATCCAAATCTTTCCGGCTCTTTTTATTTCGTCTAACCATGTTCAGCTTTCAATGTTTGTTTCGTACTGATGGTAACGGCGATAATTAATTATTCAAATCAGTCGAGACTTTAAAGTCCTAAAATCCCTGTGGTGTGGTCTCTAGTCACTGATGATGACTGTGAGTCAGATGACAAATGACTCGCAACTCAAGTCTGACTTTTACACCAGTGACTTGTGTCTTTCATGACATGGATGTCGATGATGCTGCTGAGACTATTTCGAATGATTTTTGTGTCGATATGTTGATACCTCAGGAAGAAGCAATAGCGCTCAAACCACAGAGAACTCAAGAGGTTAAAGACTTCATCAGTCGAAGAAAAAAGGCATTTAAGAACCGTAAAACGCAACTGAAAATTGTGCGACGAGACACAAGGAAAAGAGGTTTTTTAATGAGATTAATGACTTGTCTGACTCTTAGCATTTCTCTTGAATATAGACATGTTTCAGAGATGATCTTTGGTAATTAATATCACACCTGCACTGAGGCCACAGGGCCACATGGCATCTCTGCATTTCCCATCAAAGTATTCAGAGGAGCTAACATCCACATGGTGCCTCGTCTTCCAAAAATCTGTGGACTTGCACACCATGTCCACCCTTTCAATAAAAATCAGTAAAAACATGTCCTTAAAACCTTGTCCAAATGTGAGCAATGATTTAGACCTGTTGCACTGGTCTAAATTATGTTTCACAAAAAAAATTATAATGTGTTTGCATAGGAAGGAGGTAGATGTATCTCAGCCTAGGAGTTGGTCTTAACTTGGGACTTGTTGGCCTTGACTAGTGCTTGGACTTAGTCTTAATTCTGTATCTGTTGGCCTTGGCTTAGGAAATGGACTTGACTTTTACTTAGTCTTGATTTTGTTCTTGTTGACCTTGACGTAGAGCTTGGACTTGACCTAGTCTTTATTTGGGACTTGTTAACTTTGACTTAGGACTTTGACCTGACTTGATCTCTATTTTGTATTTGTTGGCCTTGACTTAGAGCTTGGACTTGACTTCGTCTTTATTTGGGACTTGTTGGCCCTGACACCATTCACCCACTCGCAACTCTGCTGCAATTAAAAACTTGGAAGAAAATCTGTAAGTTATCCCTTAAATATTGTATCTGTTGGCCTTGACTTGGAGTATCTGTATTTGGGACTTTCTGGCCTTGACTTAGGGCCTGAACTTGGTCTTAATTTTGTACCTGCTGGTCTTGACTTAGGAATTGGACTTTACATGGTCTTTTTTGGGACTTGTTAGCCTTGATTGAGCACTTAATAACAAGAACAGGCCAGATCAATGTCTTTGTCCGCCTCTACTTGCCATACGTTTGTTCGAGACTTTTTTAAGCCACTGAAGATCGTGTGATCCCTGAGGTGAAGTTAAAACTTGACAATCCCCCAAAGTTTGAGGTTTACCCTGAAGCTTGTTTCCTGCCTGTTGAAGCTCCGCCCCTGTGCCTTATGTTTGGCTGCCTGTCTGAGTGAGTGTTTTTTTTTACTGTTTGTACTGTTTGTAAAGACGTCCAGAAGCTGTTTTTGGGGTGGGGAAGTGGCTCTGGAGTCTCTTGGAGCCAGAAACCTGTCGGACTGTAGGTAAACGTGTTGGAAAAGAAGCTTTGTGCACCAAATCTGTTTTTCACTTGCGGTCTTCCTCTCAGTGATGCCAACAGTGTTTGAGCGACTCATCTGACACTACATGAGTTAAAATAACTTCAGTGTTGAGCGATTGTCCCTTTATCAGGAAAGAATTGCTGAAAGTGTGAGAACCCCTCAGTTTTAGCGCATCAGGGACTCTCAAAGTCCTCTCATTCCCTTGCAGGAACTTAACCAATAAGAACTGAACAAGTTTCCATTGCTTCTGGTTCTACGTTTGTTTCCACTGTTCTGAAGAGTTCCCAACACGAAATCTGACTTCTGCTCAGGAGGTGATACTTCGTCCACGGTACTCTCCAGGGCTGGTGGTAGTGCTGTCGGTTGTGATTGGATGATTCTAATAAACACAAACTCAATAACTAGTAGTTTATAGCTGTGCCTGTGTGACGAAGGACGTCCTGTACTTTAACAACTCAAGAACTTTTGTTGGACAAACCAAGATTTCCAGGCTCCATTGGTGTTTGTGGAGAGGAGGTCGTTCAGATGCTGCATTTCCACTTCCTGATTCAGCTCCAGTGGATTAATTTCCATAGCGTCGCCATGTCTTTAACTTGCCTCTGCACTTCGTCCTTTGTACAGCAGCGTCGAAGTAAACAACAAAGTACATTTGTTTTTTTCTTTTAAAAAAAAAACTGTCCAGATGACATCTTGGTCCAGATGTCTCGTAGCATTCACGTAATGATTATTGTGATAATTCTCTGCGAACAGGCCAAGGTCTCCAGAGTTTTAACTCCACCTTTTCGTATCGGCTCAGCTCACCTGGAAACTCAACCCAACGCGGTGCCAAAAAAGCACCCGGTACGATCCACAGCTTTACCTAAAGGAAAATAGGGGTGTTGAAATTAATTGTTTCAAAGTTGCATTGCGATGCCGACGTGAACGATTCTGCATCGATGAAGTGACAGCACGTCATCGATTAAAGCCACATAACATCACTTGTTGGTTTTCTGTCCATGGCTGGACAATAAAGTTCTACAGTTCAAGAGAACTTCCTGGTAGTAACCTGCACTGTATGGCGTGGATGTATTATAATCTGGATACAGCCGTGGGGGCGGGGCCTCGTTCATTCCTACGAGAGCAGCTCAGCGGCGTATGAAGCAGAGAAAACTCTTTTTCCGGGATCAGAAAAGTGTAAAATACCCGGATCTACTGGCCCATAGAGCATGTGTGGAAGTGATTAACGACAGCCGAACGCGGCCGACTGTACCCGAGTGTACCCAAGTGTACCTGAGCGCTGACTCCGACTCACTGGCTCGCTCACTCAGATGACCCGAGTGCTCGAAGCGAACAGCGCCGGTGCACGAGCAATGCTCTCGTAGTAGCTTAGCTTATTAGCAACAGCAGCTAATCGGCGGTATAACGACAGCGCTGTCGGTTTTAATATTTACGTGATTATTATATGCACCATTAAATGGTGCATTTTCCATCTTTAGGACTTAATGTTTGAAATAATGGTTATTTAAAAATGCGTTCTGTAAAGTTTGTGTCTAAAAAAAAAAACGATCCAGTGATTTCAGGACGTCTCTTTCCCAAAGTCTTTCTGGGCTGGCGTGCCTCATGTGACGCTGTAGTTACACTTTCCGTCACTGTGTGAATTTGGCATCAGTTCCTGGGGGCTCGCCGTACGAGGCAACGTCACATTGAATTGTGGGAGAAGGAAGCCGGCTGACTGCTTGCATTAAATGATGAAAAAGTAGCCACCAATATAGAAAACTGAGGATGCAGTGCGCCGTGACGCATCGTGGGACTGAATCGAATTGTTGATACTGTAGCAGTCGAGTCGAGTCGACTCAAAACGAGTCGAGACGAGTCGTACCATGTGGTGGAAAAAAGGGCAGAGGCAGCATTTCGAAGTTCGTGTTTGAGTCTGTTTCTGCGCTGAGACGTGTCTCTTTGGTTCTAGTCTCTGAGGATTCTGGTTTTGGCCTGAAATGGTCTGGATACTCAGCAGTCCGTCCACTGCTGTCAGTCCAGCCTCACAGGGTCCTTGTTCCGCTCTGTTTGTTGGGACATGAATCTGAGAACAGTGGAAACACAGGGAGAACCACGACCCAAAGACTCTCAGGGTTCTTGTAGTTGAGGTTGAGGGTTCCTGCAGTGGAAGAGGACTCGAGTTCGTCCCTCGAAAAGGTGTCGAGTGTTTTTTATAGACCGAGTGCCTCTGCTGTGTCCTGATGTCGAATGATTTCTGAAAACAAATAAAATGAAGGAAAGCACCTTGACTCACTGTGTGTGTCTCTAACTCCGCATCGCAAAAGATAATAATGATAATAATACTTTTTATTCATAGATAATTAAAGCTCTCTTTAATTTTGGCTTCACTCAGCAAAAATCCCACAATAACCTTTGAGCCTTTTGGGATTCAAGAGGTCTGAGAGAAAACCAGACTGGTGCTCCTCCTCTCGGCTCTGCGTCCAATCACAGGCCGTTTCAGAGAGACAGTTCCTGTTGGCTGTTTGACAGCCATAGATGAGCGTGCACGTCTCTTCAGATGAGCGCGCACGTCTGGTGGAAGTGATGTCGTGGTGGAGACGGTGGCGTCCTTGTCAGTTTCTCACCTTTTCTTTCCTTCATCAGTTCATTTTGTTGTTTTTGAGTTGCTGCCCCTCCCCTTTTTTAACCCCTTTGTGTTGCCATGGTTACAGTTGTTTTGCTCATTAATTTAATTTACCATCCGTTGACCCGCCTTTTCTGTTGTGTTTTCTTTTGTCCCCCGCTGTGTGTCTTCCTCTGTGGTGTCTGTCTCTGCAGAGTCAGTTGTGTCTTCCTCTGCACATCCTGGAGGAGCGAGGGCTCCCCCAGGTGGCTGGGACCGTCAGCGCGCTGCTCGACCTGGCCCCGCCCAGACACCCCGTCACCACGACGACAACGACCACACCTGGACCCTCCGTCAGCATGTAGACAACAGCACCAGCATCACCGCACGCGCTCAGTCCACCTCCTGTGACGCTCCTGTTAGTTAGTTTGATCCTCATCTAGAGATAAAAAGTGTCCCAGACCAGCACAGACCAGCACAGACCAGCACAGTCCAACACAGACCAGCACAGACCAGCACAGACCAACACAGACCAACACAGACCAGCACAGTCCAACACAGTCCAGCACAGACCAGCACAGACCAGAACAGACCAGAACAGACCAGTACAGTCCAGCACAGTCCAACACAGACCAGCACAGACTAACACAGACCAGAACAGGCCAGCACAGTCCAACACAGACCAGCACAGACCAGCACAGTCCAGCACAGACCAGCACAGACCAGCACAGTCCAGCACAGTCCAACACAGACCAGAACAGACCAGCACAGTCCAGCACAGTCCGACACAGACCAGCACAGACCAACACAGACCAGCACAGACCAGCACAGTCCAACACAGACCAGCACAGACTAACACAGACCAGAACAGATCAACACAGACCAGCACAGTCCAGCACAGTCCAACACAGACCAACCCAGAACAGAACAGACCAACACAGACCAGCACAGACCAGCACAGACCAGCATAGTCCAGCATAGTCCAGCACAGTCTAACACAGACCAGCACAGACCAGCACAGACCAACACAGACCAGCACAGACCAGCACAGTCCAGCACAGACCAGCATAGACCAGCACAGTCCAGTACTCCACACCATCAAACCAAAAGTAGTTCAGGAGAAAGATTCGGTCGTAGTTTCGTGGACTCGTGAAGAACCAAACAGACACAAAAACAGTCGCACAGAGAAAACATCAAAAGAACAAAAAGACAACTAAATATCCTCAAATACTGGAGAGCAACGGGTTTCTTTAAAAATCACCAAAACTACACCGTTTACACTAACCAAAAAACGTAATAACCTAACAATAATAATATGCAGATTCTTTTCTTCCAATTTTTTCAGTTTTTTAATTTTATTTATTTATTTATTTTATTTTATTTTATTTTTTGGCTTTTAAATTTCAGCTTTTTTTTAAATGTTTTTTAACGAAAACATGTTTTCTTTAAATATTGCCAAAATAGCACCATTTATTGTAGCCAGAAACTGTAAAATAGGATGTTATTATTTCAGTTTCAGTTTCAAAAGAAAAAAAAATCTTTAATTTTTTTTTGCTGTATGTTTTTTGAAAGAGAATGTTTTTGGTAAGAAACACTCTGAATGAACACAAAAAACACAAATTTTCTCATATAAGACAGATCTGCAGATACACAAACACATTTTTAAAAATAAAAAAAAATGTAAAATGCAAATCAAAAAATAGTGGATAGTCACAAATATCTGTTCCAAAACTGTAAATGTTTGGAAGATATTCAGTAATGTTTTATTTATATTTTAATAATTACATGTATTCATTCACAGATATTTCTCATTTATGGCATATATGTGCGTGTTTGCAGATTCATTTTGTATTTGTAAAATAGTTCTGTTCATTTACTGATTTTTTTTTTTATATTTGTGGGAAGTGTTTTATATTTTTTCTTTTTACTCAGTGGAACAAAAACAGCCACAGCCTCAGCCTCAGATTTCCTTCTGAATCTCACTTTTCTGCATCAAAAACTGATTTGGGATAAATCTGTTCTCACCTTTGAGTCCAGGATGAGTTTTCAAAAAACGTACAGAAATAAGTGAGAAAAATACTCTAATAGTAAATGGATAAGGGACTGGTTTTGGGGGGGGGGTCAAATTTTTAAGTTTTGGGGTCGGGAAGCGCCTAAAAACCTTAAATGGTTTGTTTATTTTTAAAGAAAACAGTACTTTCAAGGCAATTTGATTTCTTTGATTTCGATTTCTAGAAATCGACAAAATTCTGACATTCATCATAGTCGGAAACTGTAAAAAAAAAAAAAAAACAACAACAAAAAACGGGTATTATGGCATTTATTTGCTCTTTAAACTTTTTTTCCTTTAAAAGTTACTGAGGATTTTTTATTTTTGGTCTTTCCATTTTTGGGGTAATTTTTTTGAGTTATTATCATTATTGTTATTTTATTTTTCTCTTTCAAAATTTTTGGTAGGTTTTTATTTTTATGTTTTAAAATTTTTGGGAGATTTTTCAAGAAAATAAACGACAGTCCCTAACTAAAACAGTCATTGCAGGAAGAACAGCTACAACCCAAAAAATTAGTTTGTAATGTGTCCGTCTACGAAAGAGTCTGATGATTTTATGATAACGGTTTTGAAAAGTTGGAGAGTGAGTCTGTGATGGACGGAGGTT
This sequence comes from Plectropomus leopardus, assembly GCF_026936395.1. NCBI lineage: Eukaryota > Metazoa > Chordata > Actinopteri > Perciformes > Serranidae > Plectropomus > Plectropomus leopardus. The sequence continues at coordinate 311,682 of NC_142181.1, read as the reverse complement.
GTTAACGTTGCTAACATTGCTAATGTTGGCTAACTTTTTGTGTCTTCTTGGTTTGAAAATGAAGCTAATGTAGCTAAATGCTAACGTTTACATGATTTTCCGTCGAAAGAGTCGCGTGTCAAACATTCTTCCGTGAAGACTTTTTGAAAAAGTTGGTTTGGATATCACATTACTAATTGCTAACAATAGCTAACATAAATGTACAGTTTTTTAAATTAAATGACACTAATGTAGCCTGCTGTTAACTGTTACAAATATTAGTTGATTTGGAGATGACATTAATATAGCTTTAAGCTAAAATTAGCTAACATTGTTGAGATAGTTGTTTGTTGTTGTTTTTTTATTATTTAATTAAAAGTAACACAACTATCTGTAAATATTATCTGATATTAAACCTAATAACGCCAACACTGCTAAATGCTAAATGTAGCAACATAAATGCACAGGTCTGAAAATGCTCACGGCTAATATGAGCTAACAGCTAGGTTTAAAGAAAAGCTACCATAAATGTAGTTGGTTGTGCACCATTATAGCATAACTCACTGCTAATTTAAGATAAAATAATGAAGTAAGTTATAATGAGTAAACTGAAACAACTAGCTTTAAACACAACCAAACATGCAGTTAGATGTAAAGATGAACTGAAACAGCTAGCTAAAAGTACTAGCTAATGTTTCGTATTTAGGTATGAATGATTTCAAACAGCTAGCTTCAAACATTAGCTAACATGTAGCTGCGTGTAAAGATTAAACTTAAAGACTTTTATAACATTTTGCTGATTGATAAAGTTTGTACAGTCAATAGAAGCACTGCTAAATGCTAACGATAGCCAACATTTTAACTGTTACACTGATGGATTTATGAACTCAGCAGGTTCGGAGGTTTGGGGATCATTTTTTAATAACTCTGCCCTCTTTTTTGCTCTTTAAGTCATTTTCTTGTAATTTTCTTTCACTTATATTTTAGGACGTTTGTAACATCGTTGCTTGTCGCCTTTTCATACTCATGTTTTTGAAAGAGATCAAACATTCGCTCAGGTTTCGAAGGGTTAACTGAAATATTATAAAAGACGATCAGATCAGAAATCAACCCTCCGAAGATCTGAATTTTTAATTTTAAATCTTAAAAAAATGTTTTCTTTCATCTCTTCAGTTAAATTCTTAATTAATGACGTCGACACACTTTAATCACTTTAAACTTTATTTATTAAAGATCAGACTGACAGATCAGCCGAAACACTCAATCAATCAATCAATCCGTCAATCAATCAATCAATCCGTCAATCAATCAATCAATGCTGTTTAAAGTCCTGCTGTGATTGGACGAGGGCAGTCAGGTGATGACTGTTGCATTCTGGGACATTTTTTACGTTGACGATCCGACACTAAAAGTCAGACCACTACAGCCGATATTTTTATTAAAATACCTGTACAAATATACTCTGTAAATACAAGTGTGTGTGTGTGAGTGAGAGTGAGAGTGTGTGTGTGTGTGTGTGTGTGTGGGGACAGACGCAGTCCAGGTCAAAGGTCAAAGAACAAAGTTTTTGTTTTTAAGTTAATGAGAATTCAGGCAGCATCAGGACTCCCTGTCTCCTCTCACCTGTCCCCTGTCCCCTCTCACCTGTCCCCTGTCCCCTGTCTCCTCTTACCTGTCCCCTGTCTCCTCTCACCTGTCCCCTGTCTCCTCTCACCTGTCCCCTGTCCCCTGTCCCTTGTCCCCTATCTCCTCTCACCTGTCCCCTGTCTCCTCTCACCTGTCCCCTGTCTCCTCTCACCTGTCCCCTGTCCCCTCTCACCTGTCCCCTGTCTCCTGTCCCCTCTGACCTGTCCCCTGTCTCCTGTCTCCTCCCACCTGTCCCCTGTCTCCTCTCACCTGTCCCCTGTCTCCTCTCACCTGTCCCCTGTCCCCTCTCACCTGTCTCCTCTCACCTGTCCCCTCTCACCTGTCCCCTGTCCCCTCTCACCTGTCCCCTGTCTCCTCTCACTTGTCCCCTCTCACCTGTCCCCTGTCCCCTGTCCCCCGTCTCCTGTGTCCTGTCTTCTGTCTTCTGTACCCTGTCCCCTCTCACCTGTCCCGTCTCCTCTCACTTGTCCCCTCTCACCTGTCCCCTGTCTCCTCTCACCTGTCCCCTGTCTCCTCTCACCTGTCCCCTGTCTTCTGTGTGACTGCGTCTTTAATTTGTTTTCATTGGGGTTTGTGCATTGCCTGTGAGGCAGAACTCGGGGCCTGAAGGCCCCTTCTGTACAGGTGCTGTGATTGACAGGTGTCCTGTCCAATCCCGTGTCTCCCTGTCCTGAGTGGACAGGTGTGGACTAACCGGCAAGGTGGTTCCATGTTTGTACAGATGTTTTATGTTTTTCTTCTTCATGTGTTTCTCCTGCGGCGGTGGCGGGTCGTGTGAGGGCGGGGCCACGTGAGGGCGGGGCGTGTGGGGGCGGGGTCACGTGATTTTAAAGGACATTCCACCGTTTTTTCGTGGAGGACAAAGAGACTGTGTCACAGTTTTTACATTTTTCACTTTTATTGTTTTATTTTTGCTGAAACTGTATAAAAGATTTGAACACGTGTATGAAGAGTTGACTTTAAGTGCTTTAAATAAATATTTTAATTCAAGAAAACTCCTCACATCTGATCTATTTTAATCTTTAGTTTTATTTTGTTTGTTCACAAAAACACGAGCGTACACTAAAAGTATTATTTCAGTGCAATGACAATAAATGTCAGTATTGTAAAAAATGAATATTAGTACCATGAAAATAAATAGCCCAATAAAAATATATGTGACTATAACAAAGTAAATATTAGATCATAAAAATGTAAGCGCAATAAAATTAATATCAGTTTGGTATTTATAAATACTATTAATATTAGTATAATAAAAATGTTAGTAAATAAAGTATAATTTAAGTGTGACAGAATAAATAGTAAAAGAAATCTGAATAATTATAAATGTTACTACAGTTTAAAAAATAGAACAGTAAAAACTTGTACAATGACAATTATTAGTACAATAAGATAAATGGTACAATAAAAATAAATATCAGTGTAATTGAAAATATTCTTACAATTAAAAGTGTCAGTACAATAAAAATAAATCGTAGTACAACAAAATAAATACGATAAAATTAAATATCAGTTTCATTCTAAAAAAAATAAAAATATCTGCATAATGGTACAATAAACATGCTAGTGCAATAAAAATAAATAATACAACAAAACAGTATTGCATTTAAAAATGTCAGTTTAATTACAAATATCAGTATAATTTTAAAAAATAGCACATAACAATATTGGTATAATACAGTAAATATCAGTATAAGATAGTACAATAAAAAATAGTAGCAGATTGAAAATAACTATATCAGTATATAACAATAAATCAGTATAATAAAGATAACTGATTGTTAGGTAAATATCAGAATATTAACTCAAATAATAACAATAATAATAATAATAATAATGTCTATGTCATGTATTATATATTAACTTTATCCGTTCTGTATATAAAGTATGTACTGAAGCGTTTATGCGCTGCCTGAGTCAAAAACTTGGGGTGTACAGATTTGAAACTAACTTTTGTCAAAATATTAAAATCTAGAATAGAGAAAAATAAGAAAAAGAAAAAAAGAAACTTTAAAATAAGAATGAAGTCCGCCATTTTGTTCAGGCAGCTCCGCGGACACCTCTGTTCACAATAACTTCCGGTCGTTCTGTCGTCACTTCCTTTTCCTCCATCTTCCCGCTGACAGTGACGGTAAGATCCAACATGTCCGCCTCAAACTCGGAATAAAACTTCATCTTTGAGCCGCCATCGCCGATAATCCGCGCCGCCTCTCGGCCCCGCGCGCCTCCGCTCCCCGGCGGCGGGTCGGCGGCGCTGGAGGCCGGGATGGCGGAGATTCGGGTCGGATGGAGCTGACAGCGGCTGACGGAGCGGCTCTGAGCCCGGGGACGGTGTGAGCGGGGCCCCGGGGACGGTGTGAGCGGGGCCCCGGGGACGGTGTGAGCGGGGCCCCGGGGACGGTGTGAGCGGGGTCCCGGGGCGGCTCTGTCCGCGTGCTCACGCCGTTAACCGACGTCCGCGAGCGCGGCTAACGTTAGCACGTTAGCATCGTAGAGGTGTCGTGAGTGAACGTGTCGCTGTTAGATCTGAAGCTGCGACACGCTGAAACGATCAGAGCCGAAATCAGAGCGATCGATATCGGAGTATAATCGGTGTAATCGATAATCGAATTATAATCGGTCATATCAAGTCGTTATAGCAGATCCACCTGTGTTTGTATACTAACGCGCAGGCGCAGATCGCCGGGGGGGGGGGGGGGCATCATTCCATGGTCCTTCAAAACCTGGAAAGTTATGGAACTAGTAAAAAAAAAAAAAATAATCATCAAAAGTTTGGGGAAAATCCTGGAACTGTGCGTAACGATGTAAATGTGCTTTAACGAGTTTAAACCGTAAATA
>NC_142181.1:194718-297218 GCF_026936395.1 Plectropomus leopardus | reverse complement strand
AGAGACTAGAGACCAGAGACTAAAGACCAGAGACTAGAGACCAGAGACTAGAAAACAGAGACTAAATACCAGAGACTAGAGACTAAAGACCAGAGACTAGAAACCAGAGACCAGAGACTAGAAACTAGAGACCAGAGACTAGAGACTAAAGACCAGAGACTAAAGACCAGAGACTAGAGACCAGAGACTAGAAACCAGAGACTAGAGACCAGAGACTAAAGACCAGAGACTAGAAACCAGAGACTAGAGACTAGAAACCAGAGACTAGAAACCAGAGACTAAAGACCAGAGACTAGAGACTAAAGACCAGAGACTAGAAACCAGAGACCAGAGACTAGAAACTAGAGACCAGAGACTAGAGACTAAAGACCAGAGACTAAAGACCAGAGACTAGAAACCAGAGACTAGAGACCAGAGACTAAAGACCAGAGACTAGAAACCAGAGACTAGAGACTAGAAACCAGAGACTAGAAACCAGAGACAAGAGACCAGAGAATAGAGACCAGAGACTAGAGACTAAAGACCAGAGACTAAAGACCAGAGACTAGAAACCAGAGACTAGAAACCAGAGACTAGAAACCAGAGACTAGAGACCAGAGACTAGAAACCAGAGACTAGAGACTAGAAACCAGAGACTAGAAACCAGAGACTAAAGACCAGAGACTAGAGACTAAAGACCAGAGACTAGAAACCAGAGACCAGAGACTAGAGACTAAAGACCAGAGACTAAAGACCAGAGACTAGAAACCAGAGACTAGAGACCAGAGACTAAAGACCAGAGACTAGAAACCAGAGACTAGAGACTAGAAACCAGAGACTAGAAACCAGAGACAAGAGACCAGAGAATAGAGACCAGAGACTAGAGACTAAAGACCAGAGACTAAAGACCAGAGACTAGAAACCAGAGACTAGAAACCAGAGACTAAAGACCAGAGACTAGAAACCAGAGAGTAGAGACCAGAGACTAGAGACTAGAAACCAGAGACTAGAGACTAAAGACCAGAGACTAGAGACTAGAAACCAGAGACTAGAGACCAGAGACTAGAAACCAGAGACCAGAGACGAGAAACCAGAGACCAGAGACTAGAGACTAGAAACCTGAGACTAGAGACCAGAGACTAGAAACCAGAGACTAGAGACCAGAGACTAGAAAACAGAGACCAGAGACTAAACACCAGAGACTAGAGACTAAAGACCAGAGACTAGAAACCAGAGACTAGAAACTAGAGACTAGAAACTAGAGACCAGAGACTAGAAACCAGAGACTAGAGACTAAAGACCAGAGACTAGAAACCAGAGACTAGAAACCAGAGACTAGAGACCGGAGACTAAAGACCGGAGACTAGAAACCAGAGACTAGAGACTAGAAACCAGAGACTAGAAATCAGAGACAAGAGACCAGAGAATAGAGACCAGAGACTAGAGACTAAAGACCAGAGACTAAAGACCAGAGACTAGAAACCAGAGACTAAAGACCAGAGACTAGAAACCAGAGAGTAGAGACCAGAGACTAGAGACCAAAGACTAGAGACTAGAAACCAGAGACTAGAGACTAAAGACCAGAGACTAGAGACTAGAAACCAGAGATTAGAGACCAGAGACTAGAAACCAGAGACCAGAGACGAGAAACCAGAGACCAGAGACTAGAGACTAGAAACCTGAGACTAGAGACCAGAGACTAGAGACTAGAAACCAGAGACTAGAGACTAAAGACCAGAGACTAGAAACCAGAGACTAGAGACTAGAAACCAGAGACTAGAGACCAGAGACTAAAGACCAGAGACCAGAGACTAGAGACCAGAGACTAGAAACCAGAGACTAGAAACCAGAGACTAAAGACCAGAGACTAGAAACCAGAGAGTAGAGACCAGAGACTAAAGACCAGAGACTAGAAACCAGAGAGTAGAGACCAGAGACTAGATACCAGAGACTAGAGACTAGAAACCAGAGACTAGAGACTAAAGACCAGAGACTAGAGACTAGAAACCAGAGACTAGAGACCAGAGACTAGAAACCAGAGACCAGAGACGAGAAACCAGAGACTAGAGACTAGAAACCTGAGACTAGAGACTAGAAACCAGAGACTAGAGACCAGAGACTAGAAAACAGAGACCAGAGACCAAACACTAGAGACTAGAGACTAGAAACCAGAGACTAGAGACCAGAGACTAGAGACTAGAAACCAGAGACTAGAGACTAAAGACCAGAGACTAGAGACTAGAAACCAGAGACTAGAAACCAGAGATTATAGACCAGAGACCTAGAGACTAAAGACCAGAGACTAGAAACCAGAGACTAGAAACTAGAGACCAGAGACTAGAGACTAAAGACCAGAGACTAAAGACCAGAGACTAGAAACCAGAGACTAGAAACCAGAGACTAGAGACCAGAGACTAAAGACCAGAGACTAGAAACCAGAGACTAGAGACTAGAAACCTGAGACTAGAAACCAGAGACAAGAGACCAGAGAATAGAGACCAGAGACTAGAGACTAAAGACCAGAGACTAAAGACCAGAGACTAGAAACTAGAGACTAGAAACCAGAGACTAGAGACCAGAGACTAGAAACCAGAGACTAGAGACTAGAAACCAGAGACCAGAGAATAGAGACCAGAGACTAAAGACCAGAGACTAGAAACCAGAGACTAGAAACCAGAGACTAAAGACCAGAGACTAGAAACCAGAGAGTAGAGACCAGAGACTAGAAACCAGAGAGTAGAGACCAGAGACTAGAGACTAGAAACCAGAGACTAGAGACTAGAGACTAGAAACTAGAGACCAGAGACTAGAAACCAGAGACTAGAAACCAGAGACTAAAGACCAGAGACTAGAAACCAGAGACTAGAGACCAGAGACTAAAGACCAGAGACTAGAAACCAGAGACTAGAGACTAGAAACCTGAGACTAGAAACCAGAGACAAGAGACCAGAGAATAGAGACCAGAGACTAGAGACTAAAGACCAGAGACTAAAGACCAGAGACTAGAAACCAGAGACTAGAAACCAGAGACTAGAGACCAGAGACTAAAGACCAGAGACTAGAAACCAGAGACTAGAGACTAGAGACTAGAAACCTGAGACTAGAGACCAGAGACTAGAGACTAGAAACCAGAGACTAGAGACTAAAGACCAGAGACTAAAAACCAGAGACTAGAGACTAGAAACCAGAGACTAGAGACCAGAGACATTTAGAGAGACAGGTTATAACATCCAGAGTCGTTGTCAAATACTTGTGGAGCTTCAGGTTTTTATTTCATCTTTATTTCTGCATCTGGAATTTATTTTACTGCTTAGGATGTTAGATTCAGGAAAAAAGTGATTTTTATTCTCTTTTTGTGAAAATCTGTGTTTTTTTCTTTTCTTTAGAAATTAATTTTCTAAAGAAAAAAGTCATTTTTGTGTTTTAGATTTTTTTGCCCTTTTTTTAAAAAGGAAAAAGTGTGTAGTGATTTTTTTCTTCATCAACAAACGTTTTGCATTTTTTGTTGTTTGTTTTTGTTCAGAGGTCACGGGGTGGTCTGATAGAACATGAGACATCATGAGATTAGAGTCGGAGGTCGTCCCCCTGCAGCAGGTCGTCCCCCTGCAGCAGGTCGTCCCCCTGCAGCAGGTCGTCCCCCTGCAGCATGACGTCCAGGTGAGAGGAGCACAGCGTCACACGATCAATCAGTTAATTATCAAATATCCGATCAATCGCCTGCCTGATCAGATATCAGATCAGCTGTTGGATCATGTGACCACAGGTACCACCGCCAAAATAAAATAATAAAAACAAGCCTAAAATATCAACAAAACATTTGACATCCTGTCAACAAAATAAAACCAAAAAAATACAGAGCCACCCTTCACAATAAAAGACCTAAAACAAAGAAATTAAAGCACAAATAAAAAAACAGATTTTTTTTGATCATGAGAATAAAAATAGTCAAAGAACAGATCAATAACAATTTAATAATAATAACAATAACAATAATAACAATAATTGTTTGATATAATAATAAAAATAAATACATATAAATTAAATAAATAACAATAATCATTGTAATGATAATGAAAGAGCTGATCAGTGATAAATCAATAAGCAGCGGATGGAGGAGCAGAGAGGAGCTGCAGAGGAGCTACTGCGTCTCCTCTTTGTTTACATCATGAAGCCCCGCCTCCTGCTGCTGCCCAGCCATCTGACTGGCCGAGACCACAGGGGCTGCCAGGCCTGTGATTGGCTGAGGCCGTGTGAATGAATGACATGTGAGCATCATGAGGCTGTGCACGTGAGCTGTGCACATGCTGCTGGAGACACACACACACACAGACACACACATACATATGTATATATGTACATATATACACACACACACACACACACACACACACACAGTGATAATGAGGTCAGACACATCCTGCTGTTACTCTTACAAAGTATTTTTATTGTGCAGTATGAGTACTTTTACTGCAGTAAAATATGTAAATAGCAACTGATGTTAATAAATACCTGTGTGTGTGTCTGTGTGTGTGTGTGTGTGTGTGTGTCAGTGTGCGTTGGGTGTGTGTGAGGACAGATCAGCTGGTCGCCATGGTGAAGAGCTGGAGGAGGGCGGAGCTAAAAACACTGACCAGAACAAAACAGGTGGACAGAACAATAGGTAACACACTCAGGTGTGAATGTGTCCTCTGGTACGTCCTTAGGTGTGAATGTCTTCTCAGGTGTGAATGTGTCCTCAGGTGTGAATGTGTCCTCAGATGTGAATGTGTCCTCAGGTGTGAATGTGTCCTCAGATGTGAATGTGTCCTCAGGTGTGAATGTCTCCTCAGGTGTATCGTCAGGTGTAAATGTGTCCTCAGGTGTGAATTTATCCTCAGGTGTGAATGTGTCCTAAGGTGTATCCTCAGGTGTGAATGTGTCCTCAGGTGTGTCCTCTGATGTGAATGTGTCCTTAGGTGTGAATGTGTCCTCAGGTGTGAACGTGTCCTCTGGTATGTCCTTAGGTGTGAATGTCTTCTCAGGTGTGAATGTGTCCTCAGGTGTGCTCATCCGGTGGACAGCGCAGGTCGTTTCTCCTTCATGACATTTCATTGGCTGACTCCTCTGGCTGTTACCGCCCGCAGGAGAGGATGTCTCCTATTGGACGACGTCTGGCCGATGTCACAGCCAGAAAGTTGCCATGCCAACAGCCAGAGGTGGGAGAAGCTCAGGAATTCTTTAGTTTGAGCTGAAACTTTTTTGCCGACATTTCCCACAATCCCCCCTGCTGGCTCTCAGGTTGGCGTCCCTGTGGGAGGACGAGCGGAGGTCAAAGGGCAGCGGGGCGTCCCTGCGTCGGGTGGTTTGGTCTTTCTGTCGGACTCGTCTCCTGCTGTCCATCCTCTGTCTCACCGTCACACAGCTGGCTGGATTCACTGGGCCGGTGAGTCACCACAGGTCAGACCAGTATGACCAGTAATAAGACCAGTATGACCAGTAATAAGACCAGTATGACCAGTAATAAGACCAGTATGACCAGTAATAAGACCAGTATGACCAGTAATAACCTTATGTCCTGACTGTGCTCCTCCCTGTCTTTGACTGTGCTCCTCCCTGTCTTTGACTGTGCTCCTCCCTGTCTTTGACTGTGCTCCTCCTTGTCTGTGACTGTGCTCCTCCCTGACTGTGCTCCTCCCTGTCTGTGACTGTGCTCCTCCCTGACTGTGCTCCTCCCTGTCTTTGACTGTGCTCCTCCCTGTCTTTGACTGTGCTCCTCCTTGTCTGTGACTGTGCTCCTCCCTGACTGTGCTCCTCCCTGTCTGTGACTGTGCTCCTCCTTGTCTGTGACTGTGCTCCTCCCTGTCTTTGACTGTGCTCCTCCCTGTCTTTGACTGTGCTCCTCCTTGTCTGTGATTGTGCTCCTCCCTGTCTTTGACTGTGCTCCTCCCTGTCTTTGACTGTGCTCCTCCTTGTCTGTGACTGTGCTCCTCCCTGACTGTGCTCCTCCCTGTCTTTGACTGTGCTCCTCCTTGTCTGTGACTGTGCTCCTCCCTGACTGTGCTCCTCCCTGTCTTTGACTGTGCTCCTCCTTGTCTGTGACTGTGCTCCTCCTTGTCTGTGACTGTGCTCCTCCCTGTCTTTGACTGTGCTCCTCCCTGTCTGTGACTGTGCTCCTCCTTGTCTGTGACTGTGCTCCTCCCTGTCTTTGACTGTGCTCCTCCTTGTCTGTGACTGTGCTCCTCCCTGTCTTTGACTGTGCTCCTCCTTGTCTGTGACTGTGCTCCTCCTTGTCTGTGACTGTGCTCCTCCCTGTCTTTGACTGTGCTCCTCCCTGTCTTTGACTGTGCTCCTCCTTGTCTGTGACTGTGCTCCTCCCTGTCTTTGACTGTGCTCCTCCTTGTCTTTGACTGTGCTCCTCCTTGTCTGTGACTGTGCTCCTCCCTGACTGTGCTCCTTCTTGTCTGTGACTGTGCTCCTCCCTGTCTTTGACTGTGCTCCTCCCTGTCTTTGACTGTGCTCCTCCTTGTCTGTGACTGTGCTCCTCCCTGACTGTGCTCCTCCTTGTCTGTGACTGTGCTCCTCCCTGACTGTGCTCCTCCTTGTCTGTGACTGTGCTCCTCCCTGACTGTGCTCCTCCTTGTCTGTGACTGTGCTCCTCCTTGTCTGTGACTGTGCTCCTCCCTGACTGTGCTCCTCCTGCAGGCGTTTGTGGTAAAGCGTCTGCTGGAGTTCACGCAGCAGGAGGAGCATGCGCTGTGCCGGGGGCTGCTCCTGGTTCTGGGGCTCCTGTGCACGGAGCTGGTGCGATCCTGGTCTCTGGCTCTGACCTGGGCCCTGAACTACAGGACGGGCTGCAGGCTGCGAGGAGCCGTCCTCAGTCTGACCTTCAGCAAGATCCTGAGGCTTCGCAGTATCCGGGACCAGAGCGCGGGACAGGTGGTCCTCACCTTCACCTGCAGCCAGTGTGGACGCTGAGGACATAAAACCAGGAGCCAAACATCAGGAGGTCCAGAGACCAGATATTTATATACAGATATATATTTATGTATACACTATTTATATACAGTACATAGTATATATATTTATATATATACTGATATTATATACTATATTATATCGTATATTGATACGATGAAATGACACGTCGTCAGAAGCCCTGGACGTTTTCTCTTAAAAAGATTTGTCAATTTTTTTAGCTTCCAACATTTTTGGTGATTTTTAAAAATATATATTCTGACAATACTTTTGATTTTTCTGTTTTTCTTTAAAGTTTTGGTGATTTTTAAGGAAGACTTTTGGGGATTTTTTGGGGGGTCTCTAGTCAGAAAGAAATGTTTTTTTTTCCCTCTGATACTTTTTCCACTTTTGCTTTTTAAGGAAATATACTCGCAGCATTTCTTTTTCCCCAAAATGTTTCCAATTTTTGATGTTTTCTTTAGCAGTCCCAAAAATAAAACAGTTTATCAGCCATAAACTGTAAAAACAGAAATATCACAAAAGAATGGTAAAAACTGCAGACCTCAACAGTTAATGTTCCCAAAGTTCCCACGTTCAAATATAAAACTACAAACTTTATCAACATTAAATATTCGCTTTCTGGATACAGAGGAAAATATAATATAATATGATATGATATGATATGATATGATATGATATGATATGATATGATATGATATAATATAATATTATAATATAATATAATATGATATAATATGATATGATATGATATGATATGATATGATATAATATGATATAATATAATATAATATAATATAATATTATAATATAATTATAATATAATACAATATTCACAATATATCGCTCAGAAACCATTTACTGATCTTTGACTTCTGGTTTTATTTCAGTCCAACGTTTTGAAATTCTTCGTATTTTTCATCTTTTTCTGTCATCGTTTTCTCTGTCAGATGATAATCATTGACTCGCTGTCCCTGTCCCTCTGTCCCTGTCCCTCTGTCTCTGTCCCTCCATCTCTCTGTCCCTGTCCCTCTGTCTCTGTCCCTCTGTCTCCGTCCCTCTGTCTCTGTCCCTCCATCCCTCTCTCCCTGTCCCTCTCTCCCTGTCCCTCTGTCTCTGTCCCTCCATCCCTCTGTCCCTGTCCCTCTGTCCCTGTCCCTCTGTCTCCGTCCCTCTGTCTCTGTCCCTCCATCCCTCTGTCCCTGTCCCTCTGTCTCTGTCCCTCTGTCTCCGTCCCTCTGTCTCTGTCCCTCCATCCCTCTGTCCCTGTCCCTCTGTCCCTGTCCCTCTGTCTCTGTCCCTCCATCCCTCTGTCCCTGTCCCTCTGTCTCTGTCCCTCTGTCTCCGTCCCTCTGTCTCTGTCCCTCCATCCCTCTGTCCCTGTCCCTCTGTCTCTGTCCCTCTGTCTCCGTCCCTCTGTCTCTGTCCCTCCATCCCTCTGTCCCTGTCCCTCTGTCCCTGTCCCTCTGTCTCTGTCCCTCCATCCCTCTGTCCCTGTCCCTCTGTCTCTGTCCCTCTGTCTCCGTCCCTCTGTCTCTGTCCCTCCATCCCTCTGTCCCTGTCCCTCTGTCTCTGTCCCTCTGTCTCCGTCCCTCTGTCTCTGTCCCTCCATCCCTCTGTCCCTGTCCCTCTGTCTCTGTCCCTCTGTCTCCGTTCCTCTGTCTCTGTCCCTCCATCCCTCTGTCCCTGTCCCTCTGTCCCTGTCCCTCTGTCTCTGTCCCTCCATCCCTCTGTCCCTGTCCCTCTGTCTCTGTCCCTCTGTCTCCGTCCCTCTGTCTCTGTCCCTCCATCCCTCTGTCCCTGTCCCTCTGTCTCTGTCCCTCTGTCTCCGTCCCTCTGTCTCTGTCCCTCCATCCCTCTGTCTCTGTCCCTGTGTCCCCTCAGCTGGTGAACATGTGTTCCAGTGACGGTCAGAGGGTGTTTGAGGCCGCAGCAGTGGGCAGTCTGTTGGCCGGAGGCCCCCTGGTGGCCGTTCTCGGCATTGTCTACAATCTGTTGATTCTGGGCCCGACGTCTCTGCTGGGATCGGCTGTCTTCATCCTGTTCTACCCAACCATGGTCAGTACTGGGGATGTTAGCAGGACTTCAGGACAAAATAAAAAATAAAAATAGATAAAATAAATAAAGCATATATTTATTTTTTATTTTTTTTAAAAAAAACCAACAACAACAGTTCAGTAGTTTTTCAACACTTTCCAGCGATTTTTTTCCTTTTCTTTAAAAGTTTTTGGTGATTTTTAAAAACTTTTGTTGATTTCTTTCTTTCTTTTTGGTGATTCTTTTTTTATCAGAAAATTTTAGCAAGTTTATTTATTTTTATTTATTTTTTTTAACTTTTGGGCATTTTGTTTTGTTTGTTTTAAAGTTTTTATCATTTTTGTCCTTGGAATTTTTTGGCGTTTTTTTCCTTTACAAATATTTGGTGAATTTTTCAAATTCTTCTGCAATTTTTATTTTCTCTAAGAAACTTTGCAGATTTTTTTTCCTTTAATTGTCTAGCAATCTTCTTTTTAACTTTTTTTTTTTAATTGGTGATTTTGAAGGAACCTTTTTGGCTTTTTTTTTCTCTTAAAGGTTTTGGCGATTGTATTACATTAAAATTTTGGGTGATTGTTAAAAACTTAACAGCAATTCTTTTTTTTTTTTTACCGGGTTTGGTTGATCTTTCAAAGTTTTGGTAATTTTTCTCCAAAATTTTTGACAGTCCGTCAATCAATTAGTCATTAAATCAATCAATCAGTGGTTATTTCCTGAGCAGATGTTCAGCTCCAGACTGACGGCATTCTTCAGGAGGAAGGGGGTGGCCATCACAGACTGCCGGGTCCAGAAGATGAACGAGATCCTGAACCACATCAAGGTCATCAAGATGTATGCCTGGGTCAAGGCCTTCGCCCAGGATATCCAGAGTACGTACGCACCTGCACGTGCTCACCTGGACAGCCGGTTGCCATGGTAACAGTGACCGTGTCTGTTTCTCAGGGGTCCGTGAGGAGGAGCGGAGGATCCTGGAGCTCACCGGTTATTTCCAGAGTATCACTGTGGGCGTCGCTCCAATAGTTGTCGTCATTGCAAGCGTGGCAACATTCTCTGCCCACATGTTGCTAGGATTCGACCTGACGGCAGCTCAGGTACGGTACGTCACTAAGAGATAAAACATGACCTGTGAACGCTGGGCTCCTGACCTGTTTCCTGTCCCTGTCTGTAGGCCTTTACCGTGGTGACTGTGTTTAATGCAATGACCTTTGCCCTGAAGGTCACGCCGTTCTCCGTCAAGTCCCTGTCAGAGGCTTCAGTCGCCATGGAGAGGTTCAAGGTCTGACCTACTCACCTTCTGACTTACCTACCCACATTACAAGTCAAGTCAAGTCAATTTTATTTATAAAGCCCAATATCACAAAATATGTTTTGCCTCAGAGGCTTTACATCATACGAAATCCCGCTGCCCTTAGACCCTCACATCACTTAAGGAGAAACTCCCCAAAAAGAACCCCTGAAATAGGGAAGAAACCTCAGGAAGAACGACAGAGGATGATGAGGGATCCCTCTTCAGGACGGACAGACGAGTGATAGATGTTGTAAATAACAAATGAAATACAATCATGGCAAAAAGGAAAGAGAAAGAGAGAGGGGGAGAGAGGAGGAGAGAGGAGGAAAGAGAGGGGAGAGAGAGGCACAGCAATAATAGAAACAGATGCATGTCATATTACAATAATGGTAGATGTAAAATTACTAAATGCACTCTATGATAGCATGTTATGTTACGTGCAAATATTGTTGGTGTTGATAAGAGTCCCATGTATTGGCACAACCAGGACCCACAACACAGGCGTAGCTTCAGACAGGATCACAGCAACGGCAAACCCAGGACCACGATCAGGGCGAGCCAGAGGTACAGTATCTGTGCAGCCACAGCACGAGCACGGCCAGAGACAGGATCACAGCACCAGCACAGATGGATGGATGCATGGATGGATGGATGCATGGGTGGATGATGGATGGTTGATGGATGGATGGATGATGGATGGATGGATGGATGGATGGATGGATAGATGGATGGATGGATGGATGGATGGATGGGTGGATGATGGATGGTTGATGGATGATGGATAGATGGATGAAGGATGGATGGATGAGCTGAGCGGATCTGAAGTCCAATTTAGTCAGCGGTCCCTGTCTGTCCTCTGTCCTCCTTTCAGAATCTCTTTCTGTTGCTGGAGGTCGACAGCATCCGGGCATTGCCTGGCGACCCCCGGGTTGCCGTGGAGATGTGTGGTGCCAGTCTGGCGTGGGAGGGGGGCGGACAGAGCACTCAGCCCAGCCCGAGTGTCCGGACAAGCAGCAGGCTCAGACACAGGTAAACTGTCCCAGTCTGGTCTTCTTCTTCGGTCTGAAGGCTGAACCTTATTGGTCAGTCCCTACAGTGGGGGAGGAGCTAAATGCGTGGTCACTTTCAGGTGCAGAGACGGAGGAGTTCTTCAGGACGGGGAGGAAGAGGAGGAGGAGGTGACTGGCTCCCTGCTGAGAGGAGGAGGAGGAGGAGGAGGAGGAGATGTAGCCTGCAGTCCAGAGGAGGACGACGGGGAGGAGAAGGAGGTCTGTCCCCATCGCCCGCGCCTTCAGAGCACCCTGCACTGCATCACTCTGAGTGTCCAACAGGTGGGTCCAGCAGTCAGGTCCAGCACTGACACACCTGAGTCTGCACACTCAGCGTTCACACCTGTGTTACCTGTGTGTGTTCAGGGGAAGCTGGTCGGTGTGTGTGGAAGTGTCGGTAGCGGGAAAACCTCGCTGATCTCTGCCATCTTAGGACAGGTGACGTTACCTCCTGATGTCCAACATCTTGTTCACACTCGACTCAAGCTGGAACATACTGATTCCTGATTGGTGCATTCACAGATGACTGTGTTGGAGGGCAGTGTGGCCGTCAGAGGACGGCTGGCCTACGTGGCTCAGAAGGCCTGGATCCTGAACGCCACACTGAGAGACAACATCCTGTTTGGACAGGAGTACCAGGAGGACAGGTCAGAGGAAGCGATGTGTCCCCTATGAATTAGACCCTACAGATCATACGGTCCATAACACAAAGTTACAAAATTAATGTAAAACCGTGATACTCAACTTATGGACCCCCAAATCTGGCCCCCAATAGAGTGCCATGTCCCAGTCCTAACATGATAAAATATTAGAAATGTCCTGAAATCCTGGAAACGTCCTGGAGTCTTTGAAATGTCATAAAATCCAAATTACTGGCTCACGATTACTTGGATATCTTTGCATTTTCACTTTTGCAAACAGTTCATGAGGACAGTCTGGAGGACAGGTGGTCCAGATCTTAGACCAGGACTAACTTGTGGTTGTCTTTGTGTCTGTCTCTGCAGGTACCAGTCTGTGCTGAGTGCCTGCTGTCTCAGACCAGACCTCTCCTTGCTGCCCAACGCTGACCTTACAGAGGTGACATCACTTCCTGTTTAGTACAGACCATGTTCTCTAGGTCAAGGTCTTTTTTGACGACCCTCTGAGTCCTCATTTTTTTGTTTTCCTCGTTGTTCAGTTTTTTGAGACATCTGATATGTACATCATTAAAAAAGGGGTTAACAGGACGTCATGTTTGTTCTTCACATCATGACTTCCAGTGAATGCTGGACGTTTGTCCGAGGTCATGGTACTCTGCTGGAAAACCTACAAATACCAGAATGCACTGCGTTACAACGGAACAATAAATGCTCCCACTGATGGGTGACACATACGAGTTGGTTTTTGCTGGCTCATCCATAAACAAGGCGGCTTAGTATTAATGAACGATCTTAAATAACGTTGTGTTAAACGACACAACAAAGCATGTTGCCAGAATTTCCTTGAGGCCAACCGAAAGTGTGCTTCTGGAGACCCCTAGGCCAAACAGGTCCGAAAGGCCTCCTTCTTCTCCTTCGCTGCCTCCTCCACCAGCCAGTTCATTGGTTGCTGCCACAACAGGAACAGGGAACATTTTGACTGCAATCTTTAGCAGCTGCTTCCACAATGGAGGTTTTGAACATGGAAAACTCAGATTCCATGTTCCCAACCTCACCTGGGATGCACAAAAAGTTGTTCCGGAGATGCAAGTTGAAGATCTTGTGGAGTTTCCTCTGTGGGGTGTCAGGGCTCAGCCTTAGAGAGAGGGTGAGGAGCTCAGACATCCAGAGGGAGCTTGGAGTAGAGCAGCTGCTCCTTCACATTGAAAGGAGATAGTTGAGGTTGTTTAGACTGATCAGGATCCTCCTGGGTGCCTCCTGTTAGAGGTGCTCCAGGCACATCCAATGGGTAATTTGCTCCGGGGAAGATCCAGAACACGCTGGAGGAATTATATATCTCGTCTGGCCTGGGAACGCCTCGGGGTTCCCCAGGAGGAGCTCGAAAGTGTTGCTAGGGAGACGGTCATCTGCAATACTCCTCACGCTTCATCATTACTTCTTACTTATACAGTTCGGTCTGAGTTTTAGAAAGAGATCTAAAGTCTGTAGTTGAAGCAACAGCTCGAGAGCCAGAGAAAACCAACTGGATGATACATTTCTGTTTGGTCGATGTACTTAAAAACCCTCTCCTGTGGTCATGAGCTCGGTAGTGTCACATGCCTGAACCGACTCAACAGACTGACCCCCTTACCCTCTTTGAGCCCAGACACCCTCCAGAGGACACTCATTTCAGATCTCAGATTTCAGATTTCAGAGCTTTGTCCTCCGGATGAGCTCTTTCTGGACCACCTCGATGCAGCACCTGCATCACTGCTGATGCCAAACTGCCTGTCCATGTCATGCTCTATTTACCCTCACTGAGAACAAGAAACCAAAATACATTTGGAGGTGCTGACTCTCATCTCGACCGCTTCACACTACAAACCGCCCTGGTGCATGCTGGGAGGTCACGGTGTGAAGAAGCCAATAGAGCCACGTCACCTGCAAAGAGCAGAGATGAACCCGTTCATGTCTCTGTCCCATCAGATTGGCGAGCGTGGTGCAAACCTGAGTGGTGGACAGCGCCAGCGAATCAGCTTGGCCCGCGCCCTCTACAGTGACCGGGACGTTTACATCCTGGATGACCCGCTGAGCGCCCTCGACGCCCATGTGGCCAACCACATCTTCCACAACGCCGTCAGGAAGCAGCTTCGCCACAAAACCGTCATCTTTGTCACCCACCAAATGCAGGTGAACCTCCGCCGGATACAAGTACACTTTACTGCACAGGGTCGCCATGGAGATAATGTGGGTGTGTGTGTGTGTGTGTGTGTGTGTGTGTGTGTGTGTGTGCGCAGTACCTTGTAGACTGTGATGATGTCATCCTGATGAGGGAGGGGAGTATAGTGGAGCAGGGTAACCATGACAACCTGATGAAACTGAATGGAAACTACGCCGCCATGTTCAACCACTTCCAGGTGGGAGACACTCCGCACATTGAGGTAACTTCCTGTCTGTCCGTCTGTTTGTTTGTCCATCCATCTGTCCATCCGTCTGACTCACCTTTTCTCCTGACTGTTTCAGGCTCCCAGCAGGAAGTCCGGTGGTTCTCAGAGGAAACTGGCAGACAGTAAACCAGCATCAATGAAGAGGAACATATCGGTCATCAAAGATAACGGTAACATGAAACCACACTTCTGATCTCATCTTTACTTATGGAATAACTCAGGACATCCAGGATTTTAGGACATTTCAGAGATTTTAGGATATTTAAGGGATTTTAGGACATTCAAAGATTTTAGGATATTACTATACTTTCAGCACATTAGTATTTTACAATGTTTCTGTTTTGTTTGTTTTTTGACATTTCTGTTGTTTTTTTTTAACGTTTGTGGTCATGTAACATTGAAGGGGAGAAGCAGCAGAGTGGGGGTGTGGCCTGGCCCGTGTTCCGGCTTTACATGGCGGCGTGTGGTGGCTCCACCTCCTGCCTGCTGATCCTGGTCCTGTTTATTCTCAGTGTGGGAAGCTCTGCCTTCTGCCAGTGGTGGCTCAGCTACTGGATCAACCAGGGCAGCGGGGTCAGACACCTCCTCCTCATCACCTCCTCCTCCCCATCACCTCCTCCTCATCTTCATCATCATCTTCATCACCTCCTTCTCGTCATCAGGACCTCCTCAGTATCTCCTCTTGACCATCCTGCTTTCATAAGATCTCTCCTCCTGACTCCTCCTCTTCCTGCTCATCCTTTCATGTCTCCGCCGTCCTGCTCCAGAACGCCACAGAAACCCGAGGCAACAGTTCAATGGTGAGCATCAGCATGAAGGACAATCCCCTGATGCAACACTACGCCGCTGTGTACGCCTCCTCCATGGGAGTCATGCTCTTCTTCAAACTCATCAGAGGCATAGTCTTCGTCAAGGTCAGGACGTCACCGACCTCACCGACCTCACAGACCTCACTGACCTCACAGACCTCACAGACCTCACTGACCTCACTGACCTCACAGACCTCACCGACCTCACCGACCTCACAGACCTCACTGACCTCACAGACCTCACAGACCTCACTGACCTCACAGACCTCACCGACCTCACAGACCTCACTGACCTCACTGACCTCACAGACCTCACCGACCTCACTGACCTCACAGACCTCACTGACCTCACAGACCTCACAGACCTCACTGACCTCACAGACCTCACAGACCTCACCGACCTCACCGACCTCACAGACCTCACCGACCTCACCGACCTCACAGACCTCACTGACCTCACAGACCTCACCGACCTCACAGACCTCACAGACCTCACTGACCTCACTGACCTCACTGACCTCACAGACCTCACCGACCTCACCGACCTCACAGACCTCACTGACCTCACAGACCTCACCGACCTCACAGACCTCACTGACCTCACTGACCTCACAGACCTCACCGACCTCACAGACCTCACAGACCTCACAGACCTCACCGACCTCACCGACCTCACAGACCTCACTGACCTCACAGACCTCACCGACCTCACCGACCTCACAGACCTCACAGACCTCACTGACCTCACAGACCTCACCGACCTCACCGACCTCACAGACCTCACCGACCTCACAGACCTCACAGACCTCACTGACCTCACAGACCTCACTGACCTCACAGACCTCACAGACCTCACCTACCTCACAGACCTCACCGACCTCACAGACCTCACCGACCTCACCGACCTCACAGACCTCACTGACCTCACCGACCTCACCGACCTCACAGACCTCACAGACCTCACTGACCTCACAGACCTCACCTACCTCACAGACCTCACCGACCTCACAGACCTCACTGACCTCACAGACCTCACAGACCTCACTGACCTCACAGACCTCACCAACCTCACCGACCTCACAGACCTCACAGACCTCACCGACCTCACAGACCTCACAGACCTCACTGACCTCACAGACCTCACTGACTGGACTCAGATGTTGAGCCCCAACACTTTCAAAGTTACAGTAAAACAAACCACATATGAATAGAACTGCACCAAACCACACCAATAAACTGCACATAATCTAAACTGCACATATAAAATATTGCACACACCCTGCTGTTAAAAGCATCCTGTAACTATTGAACAGTCCCTGCAGCTGGACGCAGCGTTGTTGAAAAGTCTTATAGGCGCTGTGTATCATATCTGCCGTTGAATCTGTCCTGCAGGGAACTCTGCGGGCCTCCTCCAAGCTGCACGACCAGCTCTTCCACAAGATCCTCCGCTGCCCCATGAAGTTCTTCGACATCACTCCCACCGCACAAATCCTCAACTGCTTCTCTAAGGACATGGACGAAGGTGAGGGACTGTCCCTACTGCTGCCGCCTGACCCTGAAACTTTACTGAGAACCTTTTTGCATTTCTCTCTGCAGTCGACACCCGTCTGCCCTTCCAGGCCGAGATGTTCATCCAAAACCTCATCCTGGTCTTCTTCTGTCTCGGTGTCATCAGCTGCATCTTCCCGTGGTTCCTGGCGGCGGTGGGTCCCCTGGTGTTGCTGTTTGCAGCGCTTCACAGTGTCTCTCGGGTTTTCATCCGGGAGCTGAAGCGGCTAGACAGTGTGACCATGTCGCCCTTCATGTCCCATATCACCTCCAGCATCCAGGGCCTGGCCACGCTGCAGGCCTTTGACCGCGGAGCCGACTTCCTCCACAGGTCAGGGGTGGAGCCACCAGGAGGGCAGAGCTATACCCACGTACCATGGCGGTTTCTGAGGGTCTGACTGTGTGGTTGTTTTCAGGTACCAGGTTCTGCTGGACCAGAACCAGGCTCCATTCTACCTCTTCAGCTGTGCCACGCGCTGGCTGGCGGTGCGTCTGGATGTCATCAGCGTGGCTCTGATCAGTGTCACCGCCCTCATGATGGTCCTGATGCACGGGCAGATCCCTCCCGCCTACGCCGGCCTCGCCATCTCCTATGCTGTCCAGGTACGTCCACAGCATCTTCCAACAGTTGGACACTGCTGTCCCAAACAGGTGGACACGAGGCGTGACACCGTCCCTCTGCAGTTAACAGGGTTGTTCCAGTTCACGGTCCGCCTGGCCTCTGAGACCGAAGCTCACTTCACCTCGGTCGAGAGGATTCATCACTACATCCAGGTACGCCTTCCTCGTTTCAACGCTTTCAAAACCAGTGACAAGGGCGTCCAACAGGAGTGCAGCTCTAAATGTGGCGTTGCTCGCACATGTATATATTTATATATTTATATATATATATATATATATATATATATATATATAGTCCAGGTGACGTTGTACTCTACATCAGCACTCATGGAACGTCTCTCGACCAATCAAATTGCTTGGTTGGAACTAACTGTATATATATATGTATATATAATAGCTGTTTCAGGGTTAATTCAATGTAGAAAACCCGTTAAAATATCTCAAATTTATCACAATCCATTAAAGTCTGCATCATAAACCTGATACCTCACAGGCCCCTTTAACTTTCTGTCTGTGTGTCAGTCTCTGTCCCAGGAGGCCTCTGCCCGGGTCAAAGGCAGGGCCCCTCCAGCTGACTGGCCCCAGCAGGGGCAGCTGGAGCTCAGGGAGGTGCAGATGAGGTACCAGGAGGACTTCCCTCTGGTCCTCGACCGGGTCTCCTGCAGCATCCGGCCCAGAGAGAAGGTGGGCATCGTGGGCCGCACTGGATCAGGTAGGACGGGGTCTCTGTGGGGCCACGGGGTCAGACCGAGAGAACTCTGATGTCCGTCTGTCCGTTTTCAGGGAAGTCGTCTCTCGGTGTGGCGCTGTTCCGGCTGGTGGAGTGCTGCGGCGGCTCCATCCTGATCGACGGCGTGGACATCAGCGACATCGGACTGGCCGACCTGCGCAGCAAGCTGTCCATCATCCCGCAGGATCCCGTGCTGTTCGCAGGGACAGTCAGGTAGGACACACCTGAGAGGACAGACGCAGCGTAAGCGAGAACAAATAGCTTCAGATCAGTTTGTCTCTGCAGGTCCAACCTGGACCCGTTTAACCGCTGCAGCGAGGAGCAGATCTGGGACGCTCTGGAGAGGAGCCACATGAAGGAGTGTGTGAGTACACACACACATACACACACACAGACAGAAACACACACACACACATTACTTCATGGAAGACGACAGAAACCAGGGGGCCCCAAACATGTGTAACACTTCAGGACGTTTCTGTGATTTTAGGACATCAGTGTCTCAGCTGTGTCCTCTGTGGGGGCTGTGGGGGATCCTCCTCTGGCTCTTTTTTGATGCTGTTTTATGTCTCTGACACCTGATGGAGACTAAAAGGACAAAAACAGTTCACAGAGTCAATCACTTTGTTTTTACTGTGAATGAAAATGAAATGTTCCGGGGGCCACCAGGGGCCCCATCAGGGGCCAGAGGCCGCAGGCCTTAGGTTGAGTATCATGAAAGTCTGATGACCAGTCTGTCTGACTTCCTGTGTGTCCTGTCTGTCCTCCTGTCTCTCTGTCCTGTGTGTCCCCCGTCTGTCCTCCTGACTGTTCCATTGTGTGTCCCCCTGTCTCTCTGTATGTCCTCAGGTGTCCCAGCTGCCGCTGCGGTTGGACTCAGAGGTGCTGGAGGACGGGGACAACTTCTCTGTGGGGGAACGTCAGCTGCTGTGTGTCTCCAGAGCTCTGCTGAGACGCTGCAAGGTGAGACACACACGGGTAGGCTCTACCCCCCTCCGTGGGTCCTGTCATCTGATTGGTCGGCTCTGGCCCCTCAGGTGCTGATCCTGGATGAGGCGACGGCGGCCATGGATGCGGAGACAGACGCTCTGATCCAGGAGACCATCAGGAGCTCGTTCCAGGACTGCACCACGCTGACCATCGCTCACCGCCTCCACACTGTCCTCGCCTCCGACCGCATCATGGTGCTCAACCAGGGACAGGTACTGACCCCGCCCCCTGCCTGCGGCCAGTAAGAGCACAGCTCACCTGTGGGTCACTCACTCAGATGTTGACGTGTTTTAAATCAGTGTTTCAGATTCAACCTTCACTTATTTCAACCTGCGTAGGAAAGTTAATTCACACAACATATTTAACCGTTAAACACAACTCAAGTTACTGACGCGAGTTACATTACGTGAAAAAAGCCTTTCATCCAGGAGACCGCTGTTTATGTCCGTACGTAACCAAAATACAACGTGAACTTAAGTTACAAACACAACTTAAGTTACGTACAGTATGTAAGTTAAGTTACGTAATGTGCACAGTTCAGGTTACATATGTAAGTGAATTCATGTGAAAAACACAGGACTTTCATCCAGGACACGCTGTTTGTGTCCCGCGTGAAATTTCAATGTTAACTTATTTTAATTTGCATATGTCACTCAATTTAAATAACTTACTTAACTTACAAACGCAACTTTAGTTACAGTCGTAAGTTACGTGACAAACTGAGGACTGCCACCCACGAGACGCAGTTTGTGTTCCACATGAAACCAAAATTAAATTATCATTATTATTGTTGTTGTTGTTGTTATTATTATTATTATTATTATCATGAGTCCAGGCTTCTTTAACTGAACAGAAAAATGAATATTTAAAAATGTGTCTTATCAAAGTCTTGGAAGTGAAATAATAACATTATTATTATTATTATTATTATTATTATTATTATTATTATTATTATTATTATTATTATTATTATTATCATTATTATTAATAATAATAATAATAATAAATAAATAAATAAATAAATAATAATAATTCAGAGTTCTTGTTCCTGCTGACGATCCGTCTGCTATTAAAAATAATAAATGAGGAAATGATGACAGAGCTGTGATCTGATTGGTCCAGGTGGTGGAGTTTGACAGGCCGTCCAAGCTGCTGGCCAATGAGAACTCTCGGCTGCGCTCCATGCTGGCCGCCATGGAGACCAAGGTCTCCGTCAGAGGATGAAGATGAAGATGAAGATGAGGATGATGAAGGTGCTGCTCTCGTACTGTATTGACTCTCTTTGACTTCCTTTTGTTTCTTTGTTTCCTCGTGTTTTTACTGCGATGATGACCTGGCAGCATCTGATTGGACGCCTGCAGAGCGACGCGGTGATTTTTCGGCCTCCTGTCCTCTCACATCAGTGTCTTCTGACGCTGTCTCTGAAAAGTTACATCTAAAGTTACTTTGAATTATAGTTACTTTTAAAAAACAAAAAAAACAGGTTTCTGTGAATAAACGGAAAAACAAAATGTGCCAACAAATAATAATAATAATAATAAATAATTAAGTTGAAAAAAAGGTTTTTAACCTGATAAACTCAGGTTTAGTATATAATATTTAATAAAATGTTGCTGCCTCTGTAAGAGGCTGGAAATATTTAGGGACTGTTCTTTATGTGTCAGAGGAGGGGGTGTCTGTTAGGGACTGTGGTTTATTTGAGAGGAGGGGAGTGACCCTTTAATGTTTGAAAGTTCAAAGCTGAAGCTGAAATTCTGGAGCTGAAAAAAAGCCTCAGTGGTTTTTCACTCTGCTGCTGGTTAGTTCATGTAAACGCTTTATTTTGAATTCAATTTTGATGAGATGGAGAATAAAATGTTGAAAGAAAATAAGAAAGGGCCAAAAAAATAGAAGAAAAAAAGGCAAAATTTCAAAAACAAAACAAAAAAACAACAAGACTTTGAAGAGAAAAGAAAAAACACCACATTTTTGAAAGAAAAAAAAACAATTACCAAAAAAATACAAAAAAAGGCAAAGAAACAAAAAACCCACAGAAATTTGGAAAGAAAAAAACCTAAAACGTTTAAAAGACAAAAACCCCACAGTACTTTGAAAGGGAAAGAAAATTGCAGACATTTAAAAAAAAATTCTTTGAAATGTGTCAATTTTTTAAGAAAAAATGTGTCAATTTTTCTTTATTCTTTATTCTTTTTTGCATTTTATAAAGAAAACATTTTCTTGGTCTTTAAAATGTTTGTTGTTTGTTTTGTTTTTGTTTATACTGACTAACCTGTTTGTGTTTATCGTATTTTGTATGACGACTGAATAAAATACTATTATACTAAAAAAAATGAAAAAGGAAAAATAATTGTCCAAATATTTTCTTTCTTAATTTCTCATAACTTATTTGCATTTTTTTATTTCCTTTTTTGTGTTGATTTGGGCCTGTGGGTTGGGAAGGCGGGTTTTCTTTAACCCCCCCATAAATAACTCACAGTCCCTAAAGTCTTTGTCTGTAGTTGCAGGTTTCTGATCGAAGCAGCAAACTCAGCGAAGTTTCTCACAATTACAGCTGCAGTTTCACCTTCTTATAGTTTTAGTTATAGTTTGTGTCAGATAACTGATCCATCAGCTGATCCATCAGCTGATACATCACTGCTCCTGAACTGATCCAGAGTCAGACTGAAAGTGTAAATAAAAGCAATAAATGAGGTGAATGTGTGACTCCAGGTGAGTCCTGCAGGTGTGAACGTCTCTTCTTCTCTTTTTAAAACGTGATGACTTCCTGCCCGTCAGCTTCTTTGTCATTATTATTATTATTATTGTTAATAATAAGAGAGACAGTGTTTGCCGTTTGTCCTCAAGTCTCAGCACTGAGGGACAAAACCACCAAAATACTCAGACAGGAAGTCAAGAGTGCAGTCATGTGACCGGTCATGTGATTGCGTCATTTTGTGTGTTCATAAGGGCCTTATAGCATGATGACATCATAACTGCTTTGTTCGGGGTGTTAAAAATTGTCAGAGTTATTTTAAGATGAATTGTTTGTGTCTTTCAAACACACACACACACACTTTCTCATACTAAACACTAGTTAAAATATATAAACAAGTCAAATAGTAGATAGATATAGATAATAACATGCTACTATTATTAATAACAACCATAAAATTAAATGAGATAAAAATGAGTACATTTACACATACAATTATACACACACAAATACAGACATATAAACAAACAAAACAAAAAATATAACAAAAATATGTTCAGATAAAATTTAATGAAAATAATTAAAGATCAATAATAAATCATTTTAAAAATATATCTTCAACTAAAATAGTAATAGTAACTTCTATATCATACAACTGATAATACCTGACCTGTAATACAATAAAATATTACGTAAATACATTTAAAATAAATGAATGAACACATGTAATTATACATGCTTAAATGCTTATACATATAAAACATCAACAAAATATGTTTAAATAAAGTTTTATGCAAGTGCATGACAACAATACATCTACTTAGTATTTATATATAAGTATATATTTATGTAAAAGTAAATCATAATATCATAATTTATCATATATAATTAAAAGTAAATCATATATATATATATATATATATACTGCATATGACATGAAATTGAATGATCAAATGCAACAAAATGAAATTATTAAATCAGATGATATTAAACTATAATATTTATAAATGATATTAAATAATATTAATAAATAAGATTATTGAATCAATTAAAATTTATAATTAAACGAGGCGAAATAAAATTATGAAATTAGATTAAATGGAAGATTTAAGAGTTTATTGGATGATATCAGATAAAAGGATTAAATGGGATTAATGACCTCTGACCCCGCTGCTGTAATTGGCTCCACAGCGCCTCCTCCGGTCCGCTCAAACTTTCTGCTGCCGGAGTGACTTCCTGTTTTGTCCGGAGGAGCAGAGCCTCCTCTGCCGTCTCACCAAACTCTTCCTCCTGCTGCTCCTCCTGCTCCTCCTCCTGCTGCCGCTCCTCCGTTACACCGACACTCCGGCGGCAGCCCGCCGGGACCTCCTGGAGCCGGGGACCGGGAGCTCGTGGAGCCGGTGGCCGGGACAGCGCGCAGGGAGCCGGGCGGCGCGGCGCGGAGGAGCCGGTGTGTCTGATGGATGTGACCTGAGCTCCGAGCCGCTGCTAATGCTAACACCTCTGCTAATTAGCCTGCTGGGCTAACAGCAGCAGCTGAACTGGTTCCGCTGGTTTAACTGGGGGCTGCGTCCGCCGGTCAGCCGGCTGTCTGAAGGCGAATTTACTGAAGCTAAAGGAGCTAATCCTCATGGGGACCGTTTGAACTGTCCTCTGTCCTCCACACAGGGGTGCTGGACTGGATGAACTGGGTTTACTGGGAGTCCAGAGACAGCCGGTCCCGGGTTTAAACTGGTCCTGGTGTTTGTGTAGTTTCTGAGTTAAAACAGACTTTTGTTTAATGAGGTTCTGAATCTGGTCTGACTGGGTTCACCCTGAAAACTGATCCAGTTTGAGCCAAGTTAGAGTCAAGTTTGAGTCCAGTTAGATCCCAGTGTGAGTATAGTTGAGTCCAGTTTGAGTCCAGTTAGAGTCCAGTGTGAGTATAGTTGAGTCCAGTTAGAGTCCAGTTAGAGCCCAGTGTGAGTATAGTTGAGTCCAGTTAGATCCCAGTGTGAGTATAGTTGAGTCCAGTTTGAGTCCAGTTAGAGTCCAGTGTGAGTATAGTTGAGTCCAGTTTGAGTCCAGTTAGAGTCCAGTGTGAGTATAGTTGAGTCCAGTTGGAGTCCAGTTATAGTTCAGTTAGAGTCCAGTGTGAGTATAATTGAGTCCAGTTGGAGTCCAGTGTGAGTATAGTTGAGTCCAGTTTGAGTCCAGTTGGAGTCCAGTGTGAGTATAGTTGAGTCCAGTTTGAGTCCAGTTGGAGTCCAGTGTGAGTATAGTTGAGTCCAGTTAGAGCCCAGTTATAGCCCAGTTATAGTCCAGTTAGAGCCCAGCGTGAGTATAGTTGAGTCCAGTTAGAGCCCAGTGTGAGTATAGTTGAGTCCAGTTTGAGTCCAGTTAGAGTCCAGTCTGAGCACAGTTTGAGTCCAGTTAGAGTTCTGGGCTAAAACCAGTGGTGGGTGTCCAGAGACAGGTAGTCCTGTTAAAGTGTCCCCCCGGTTGAGTCTTTGGTTGGACGGTTCTGTCTCACACAGAGGATCTCTTGTCTAAACTGGCTGTACATGTATGCTGGTCTTACTGGTGGTATTAGTGCAGTCTGTGGTGGTACTGGTGTTACTGGTGTTGACAGTCTGCGGTCCTGCTGGATGCCGTCGGTCCAGGTCTAAGCCGGTCCACCTCCAGGTTCGGCACATTATGGCAGAGCTCCAGCAGACCCCTACCTCACTGTGCTGCTGCCGTAAATCCCTGCCAGTCTCAGGAACCCGGTGCATCGGGGAGTCCGCCCGGCCCTCAACTGGTCCGGGACCTGGGGCTCCACGCAGACCCCTAGTAGACGTGGCCTCCGCGTCGAACTTCCGCTGCTTCCAGCTGCGGCATGTCCACCTGGACCTGCGGCTGAACTTTGCCGTGAAGGAGATGAGCGGCTGGCTGGTCCTGGACCTGGTCCCGGTCCAGCCAGGGGTCCACACCCTGGTCCTGGACTCCCACCCCTCCCTTCTCATCCAGTCCATTGACTGTAAAGTCCCTGGGGCCAGGCAGGATGAGCCGCTGTCCCTCACCTACCGGCTGGACCCCTTCACCGACTATGGCTCCTCGCTCAACATCAGCCTGCCGCCAGCCGCCGCCAAGCCAGGCCGCCTGATCCAGATCACAATCCGCTACAGCACCACGGACGGGCCAGCGGTAAAGACGCCGCCGCACCGCGCCTCACTAATAGACCTGACTCACCTGAGACTGACTCACCTGAGACTTACTCACCTGACACTGACTTACCTTATATATGTAAATAATCAGTATGAAATGTTTCTGTTTCTTGTGCGTGCGTGCGTGTGTGTAGATCTGGTGGCTGGACTCAGAGCTGACCTGTGGACAGACCCGTCCTCTGGTCTTCACTCAGGGTCACTCGGTGTGTAATCGATCCTTCTTCCCCTGTTTCGACACTCCTGCGGTGAAGAGCACATACACTGCCACCGTCAGGGTGAGTCTTCTGACACACCTGTACACACCTGTGATACACCTGCACACACCTCTGACACGCCTGTAAACATCAGTGACACACCTGTACACACCTTTCACACACCTGTGATATACCTGTCACACACCTGTACACACCTGTCACACACCTATCACACCTGTACACATCTGTCACAGACCTTCATGTACACACCTGCACACACCTGTACACACCTGTCACACACCGTCACACACCGTTACACACCGTAACACACCTGTACACACCTGCACACACCTGTCATACACCTCTGACACACCTGTCACAGACCCGTACACACCTGTGATACACCTTCTTCTACAGTCTTCTTTTCCCCCTTTTTCATCTCATTTTTCTTCCTTTTCTCCTTTTTTCTTCTTGTTCTTAAACTCTTTTCTCCTGTTTTTTTCCTCTCTCTTTTCTTTCCTTCTTGTTTTTCTCCTTCTTCTCGTTCTCTTCTCCTTGTCTTCAGGTTCCAGACGGAGTGACGGTTCTGATGAGTGCGTCCCGGAGTTCGTACTCCAAACAGGACCGTGTCTTTCAGTTCTCCATGGAGTTTCCTGTGCCGTCCTACCTGGTGGCGTTGGTGGCCGGAGAGCTGCAGCATGTCGATGTCGGCCCGCGGTCAGTTCATACTGGTTCATACTGGTTTCTGTTCTGTTTGTGGTGTGTTGCTTTGAGTAAATCGTGTATCTTTTTTGTTTGTTTGTGGCGGCGTTTGTTGACTGAACCCCGTCTGTCCTCTAGGAGCCGTGTGTGGGCGGAGCCATGTCTGTTGTCGTGTGCAGTGAAGAAACTGGGCGGCAGTGTGGAGCGCTGGCTGGGCGTGGCCGAGGAGCTGTTTGGACCGTACCTGTGGGGCAGGTGAGTGCAGAATGCGCCAGGTTTCACGATGTGGCGATTGTAAGACGGTAACAATGGCTTTTCGCTGCCCCTCAGGTGTGACATCGTGTTCCTCCCCCCCTCGTTCCCCATCGTTGCCATGGAGAACCCCTGCCTCACCTTCATCATCGCCTCCATCCTGGAGAGCAGCGAGTTCCTGCTTATCGACGTCGTCCATGAGATTGCTCATGGCTGGTTCGGCAACGCCGTCACCAACGCCACCTGGGAGGAGATGTGGCTGAGCGAGGGGCTGGCCACCTACGCCCAGCGCCGCATCACCACCGAGGCCTACGGTAAGAGTACTACTACTGGAACTACTGGAACTACTAGAACTGCTATGACTACTGCTACTATTACTACTACTACTACTACTGCTGCTGCCACTACTACTACTACTACTGCTACTACTACTACTACTAATATTAATAATACTATTACTACAGCTATTACTATGGCTACTACTACTACTACTACTGGAACTACTATGACTTCTATCACTGCTACTACTACTACTACTACTACTGGAACTACTATGACTACTACTACTGCTACTACTACTGGAACTACTACGACTACTACTACTGCTACTACTACTACAGCCAGCACTACCGCTACTACTGCTACTGCTACTGCTGCTTCTACTACTGGAACTACTACAACTACTACTTCTACTACCACTGCTACTACTACTGCTACTGCTACTGCTGCTTCTACTACTGGAACTACTACGACTACTACTTCTACTACCACTGCTACTACTATTGCTACCACTACAACATCTCCTGCTACTACTACCACTGTTACCACTACTGCCACTGCTACTGCTACCACTACAACTACTACTATTACTGCTGCCACTCCTGCCACTAATACTTCTGCTGCTTTGGCTACTACTGCAACTTCTACAACTACTACTGCTATTTCTGCTGCTTTGGCTACTACTGCAACTTCTACAACTACTACTGCTATTTCTGTTACTACTGCTACTACTACTACTGCTACTTTTACTACCACATTACTACTGCTATTACTAGTGCTGCTACTACTACTTCTTCTATTACTGCTGTTACTACTACTGTTACTACTACTGCTGCTGCTATGATCACTGTTCCTAATGTTACTACTGTTACTACTACTACTAGATCTACTACTACTACTGCTAGTGCTGCTGTATTACTAGGTTACGACTACAGCTACTTCTACTGATACTACTTTTGTACTGATGCATACAGTGAGAGTACTACTGCTCCTACTACACTATTACTACTGAGGCCTAAAGTGAGAGTACTGCTACTAGGACTTAACAAGAGGTGCTGGATGAGAGATGGTAACTTTACCCTCCTCCTCGTCTGCAGGTGAGGCGTTCACCTGTCTGGAAACTGCCGTGCGATTGGACGCCCTCCACAGACAGCTGCGTCTTCTTGGAGACAACAACCCCGTGAGCAAACTGCAGGTCAAGTTTGAGCCAGGTAACACACACACACACACACACACACACACACACACACACACACAAGCCCGTTGACGGTGTCCTGATAGTGTGGTCATTCTGTGCATGGTCCCCACACTGTACCTCAGACATGTTGTTGTCCTCTCAGGTGTGAACCCCAGCTCTCTGATGAATCTTTTCACCTATGAGAAAGGCTTCTGTTTTGTGGCGTACCTGTCTCAACTCTGTGGGGACGTCAGACGCTTTGACTGCTTCCTCAGGGTCAGACGCACACACCCACACACACATTTTTTCAATTAGTTGATTAATTTAAAGACAAATTTAACGATGATTCTTAAGATCTTGTTTTTTTATTACTTGATGATTATACCAATCAATTTTCCAAAAAATAAATATTGCAAACTTGTCTCATCAATATTTAATACATTTTATTCCACCACCTTCTCTAAAAACACTGATAATAGCAGTATATTTGAAATGAATCTAATTGAAAAAATGAAAATAAATCAAAAACAAGTCAAAAACAAACATTTAAATGGCCTACAAAAGTGCCAGAAATTAAATTTAATTAATTTAATAATTTTTATTTTTATTTTTTTTCTGTAATGTGATTTGAATACAATCAGAAATATAATTTGATGACTTCCCTTTTTTTTTGTATATATATTTTTCTAATTTGTACATAATCTTCTTGTCACCCTGCACTAATTTCTTGATTTGTGCGGGACATGTCTTTACATGTTGCTCATTGGCTTTTCTCATGTGTTTGAAAAGAAATTGCTCCTATTTGCTCAGATTTCAAAGGTTTAAATACTCGCTAAAGGCGTGCGAATAAAGCACGAGAAAACTGATGTTGATACGCGTTTCAAAGGGTTAATATTGAAAGTAAAACTACAAGTAAATTCTGGCAGTTAAAATGCAATTTTGAGAATTATGAAGTTTTCCTCTTAACATGTAAACCAGCTTACATGACACCAGAAGCAAAGCGAGGTCCTTTTTATACTTAAAAATTTCAAGAATAAGTTTTTCTTCTCAGGCATTCAGGAAACAGCAAATAAACATGTTGTTGTTGTTGTTGTTGTTGTTGTTTTTTAGGATTACATCTCAGAGTTCAAGTTTAAAAGCGTGGTGGCTCAGGATCTCATTGACTACTTCCTGGGTTATTTCCCTGAGCTGAAGGATGCCGCTGTGTCCCAGAGAGAGGGTGAGGACGGACAATCAGGACAGAGACATGAGGGATGTCCTCGGATCCAGAAATACCATTGTCTGAAAAAAATACTTGAAATATTTCAAAATATTACTGATACAAAAGTACAGAAGCTCCATCATCAAAGTGAACAGTACTTCAAGTATCAGAAGTAAAAGTCCTCATTTAGTCCTTTGTACATTAATGTAGGAGATCAGATACTCCGTGTACTATTGTAGGATATCACTTTGTACACTAATGTAGGAGGTCAAAAGTCAAGGTCACTGTGACCTGGTTCGTCTTATTTTAGTGAACTTGAAATCTTAAAAACACCTTCAGGGATTTTTTTTCTCAAATTTGTACAAACGTTCATTTAGACTCGATGAGCTGATTCTAGTTTTATGTAAAAGTATCTGAAGCTCTCTGATATACTAAGTGCAGTACAAGTACAAAATACCACAGTATGTAGTTCTTGACTACCGCAGGAAGTTCCTGGACTGTACTGTACTGACGTGTGCGGTGGTGACGTCACTTCCTGTGTGTGTGATCAGGTCTGGAGTTCGAGCGCTGGCTGAGCGGCTGTGGTCCTCCCCTGTACGAGCCCGACCTGTCAGCAGGGGGCGCTCTGACCCGGCCGGTCCACGACCTGTGTGACCTGTGGAGGAGCAGCGAGTCCCCAGACCTGCAGACCCTGTCCCCCTTCGACCTGTCCTCCTGGAGCACCTTCCAGATCGTCCTGTTCCTGGACCGCATGCTGGACCTGTCCCCTCTGCCCCAAGGTACTACTGACACTGCTACCACTGATACTATGAGTACTACCACCGATATTACTGATAATACTAGTACTACCACAATATTATTAATACTGTCATGATACTACTGGCGTTTGTGCGTCGGCTAATGGGGATCCTCAATAAACATAAACATAAACATACCACTGATACTGCCAATACTTTCACTAATACTACTAATACTATCAATACTACTGCTACTGATACTACCACCAATTCTACTAATACTACTACCAATACTACTAATACTACTACAAATACTACTAATATTACAACTGACACTAATACTAATAGTACTACTGATACTGGCATTGATACTTGGTACTGATATTGCTAATACTACCACTTACACTGCTGATACTGATACTAATGATACTAATACTACTGATACTGCTGATACTACCACTAATAGTCAAGTCAAGTCAGTTCAGTTTTATTTATAGAGCCCATTATCACAAACACAGTCTGCCTCAGAGGGCTTTACAGCAGGCACCCTCCCTCTGCCCTCGGACCCTCACATCACCCGAGGAAACACTCCCAAAAAAGAACCCCTGAAAGGGGGAAAAAAGGGAAGATACTAATACTACTGATACTGCCGATACCACCACTAATACTACTGATACTGCTGATACTACCACTAATACTACTGATACTGCTGATACTACCACAGATAGTACTGATACTGATACCAATACTAATACTAATACTGGTACTGCTATTGTGTCTTCAGCAGTGTAGCGTGTTACTGTGATCACATGACATGTGTGACACTTGGATTTTGGAAAATTTTGAATTTTAGGAAGCTTCTAGGATTTTGGGACATTTTTAGATTTTTAGGACATCTCTATGATTTTAGGAGACTTTTTGGGTTTTAGGACATTTATAAGATATTCAGACGTTTTCAGAGTTTTGGGAAGTTTCTAGGATTTTGGGACATTTTCGGGAGACACAGGGCACATCCTTTCAGAGGGTTGTGAATGCAGCAGGTTTACCAGGCGGTGATGTCTCTGTGTCTGTCTGTGTGTCCCAGATGTGATGTCCAGCCTGTCCTCCTGTTACTCGTCCTTGTTTGACGGGCTGAATGCAGAGGTCCAGGTGCGCTGGCTGCAGATGGTAGTCAGGAACTCGTTCTACCCGGAGCTGCCTCGAGTCCGAGCCTTCCTGCACAAACACGTGAGGACACGCAATGAGTCCCTCTCCCCACCTGTCCCTAGTCCTCACACTGACGCTTTGTGTCCTCCCGCAGACGTCCAGGATGTACACCGTGCCGCTCTACGATGACCTGGTCGCTGGGGTGATGAAGTGCGTTGCCGTGGAGATCTTCAACCAGACTCAGCGCCGCCTGCATCCCAACCTGCGGCGGACGCTGCAGCAGATCCTGTTCCAGACCAGCGCTGCTCCAACCAATCAGAACGCTTCGTCTCTGACCATCGCATTCTCCCTCCACCACCGCCACCGCCTCCTCTGCTGCCACTGCCGCAAAGACAACCGCCACCATTGCTCTGCGGGACGTCAATGTCTCCGCCTGAGGTCCACCTGTCCTGTGATTGGTCGATCAGGCAAATGATGTCAGCTGTTGCCGGGACGATAAAAGTTTGAACGCTGTGATGAAGAGAAGTTTGTACGACAGGAGGTCAAAGGTCATGGCTCCAGGCCGTGATGATCATGTGACTGTGTTTGATTTTAAGGACAACGCTGAAGCTCAAATCAGACAAAACATGTTCACAAACGAGTCCTCTAATTGGACGGAGGTGAGCTATAAAACGAGTCCTCTGATTGGACGGACGTCGGCTATGAAAGGAGTCCTCTGATTCGCTTCAGAACGTCGTCAGGAGGCTGAACGATGCGTTCACTGTCGTCGCTGCTGATCACTTTAACACGCTAACTACATGTAGCTGAAATCATCTGTAACCCTTTAGTGACTACCTCCGACTGACGCCTGCAGACAGCACTCGGGGCGCCACACTCACCCAGCAGGTCACATGACCCAGCACCAGCAGACTTCACCTGAGTGGCCTTATCGCTGCGTTCACTGCCGCTGGGAACGTTTGTCTTCGTCCCTTTAACGTTTTTACCTTCGGCAGCAATAAAAACACTTTAACTCTGAAAACAGGAAGCAGGGAGCGGCGGGCAGGAACTGAACAGATCACTGATACCGATCACTGATACCGATCACTGATACCGATCACTGATACCGATCACTGATACCGATCAATGTTTCACACAGACAACTGTTTTATTTATTTTTGTTGGTTTGAAGTTGAAAGAGTTCCCAGCTGTCAGTGAATGCCTCTTTGTAACAAACTTTTGACTTCAAATAAAAAAAAAACAACTACTTAAAACTACAGATTATTTTCTTTATTCAGAGCCTTTATTTTGAAGGCACAATTTTAATATTTCACAATAAAATGTTACAATCTGGTTTCAAATTATGGTTTCCAATGAATCCACTGCTTTTATTTTAGAAGAGATTTCATTAAAAACCGGAAATGTAAGGTCGGATTTTTTTCATAATAAAGCTATCAGCACTTTCTGAAATGCACCGGACGTTGTGTGGCGTCACTTTCAAAATAAAAGGTGCGTAAAAATGCTGCTTTCAACAAAATAACTTTAACGTTAAAGGAAGTGTGAAGACATATAAAAAATAAATGAGACTGGTTTATGTTGTGTTAATAAGATAATAATAATATTGATAACTATAATAATAATAATAACGGTTACAACAACAATGAAAACTGACTGAAGTTTCTGGGACGGTAAATGCAGATATCTGGTTATCACAGTGAGGTAGACTCACCAACAGGTAAGTGAAAGTATAAATTAACCCTTTGACCTCTGAGCAAATCTTTCAAAAACATGGGAAGAAGGCAACGAAAAAAGAAATGACCCAAAAATTAGTTTGAAAAAATAAAACAAAGACAAAAAGGGAATGACCCGGAAAAAGTACCTAATTCTGATAATTCTGAAACATATTTAATTTTATCATATTTTAATATGTAATTATGATACTTATAAATATTGTTTTTCCTAGACGTTTAAACAATATTTTCCTAAATCTAATTTCTTGCAGTTAGTGGAGCATTTCTTACCAATTTGCACATGATCATGATGGCTTTGAAAGAAATCAAACAATGTGCTCAGAGATTAAAGGGTTAAATACTTGTGAAAGGCATCTGGAAGCACAGATGTGCTTCCAGATGCCTTTCGTTATTTGACAGATGTCCATGTCAAATAAACGTTATTACAACTATTAACACCTTATTGCACGATAAAATATAATAATAATAATAATTATTATTATTATTATTATTACTATTATTATTATACATAGTTAAAATATATTGTTTTATATTTTACAATTAAAGAACACTTTACCCTATTACACATTTGAAATATATTGTTGTTAATGTTGTCGTTGTTGTTGTCATTGTTTTTGTCGTTGTTGTTGTTGTTGTTGTTGTTGTTGTCGTTGTTGTTGATATATTGCAGGTTGCGGCGGAGGAGCACGTGTCTTGTCGGCTTTTATTTTGAAGGGATCAAACGGAAGCGCTGTATCTTACTGTCTCTGTCTTCTTCTAGCTTCCGGAGGACCTGCAGCATCAGAGAGCCGCAGCAGCTGGACCGGAGGACACATCTGGACCGGGACAGACCGGAGACACGCAGCGACAGAGACACGCAGCGACAGAGACACGCAGAGACAGGTGGACTGTGGACAGGAGGACAGACAGACAGAGAGACAGACAGGTGTGTCTGAGCATCCCTCCCCGTCTGTCCTCCTCCTCCTTCCTGCCTGTCCTCCTCCCTGTCTCTCGGCTGGATGGGGGACAGCATGGCGGAGGAGACGCGGGTCATCTACCACCTGGAGGACCAGGAGACCCCCTACCTGATCCGGATCAACGTGCCCGCGCAGCGCGTCACCCTGGCGGACTTCAAACACGTCCTCAACAAGCCGCACGTCAAATTCTTCTTCAAGTCAGTGGACGACGATTTCGGGTGAGTCACGTGACTCCCGGTACCGGTGACGACAGCTGACGTCACTGTTGTTAATCACGATAATGACGTCAGCAGTTGCTCGTCACTGAATCAAAAACGTTAACATCTGATTTAAAATGTTTAAGAATGTCTCTCAGATTAATGCAAATAATAACGTAAATAACAACGTAAATAATAACGTCAACACAAACACGTCTGAAAAGTAAATTATTATTATTGGTACATTTTATAAATGAATAAATGTGTATAAATGTGATCAGATCAAAAGCTCTATAAGAGCTGCTAAAGGACTTTTTCCCCTTAACTTACCCCCCCCCCCTCATAAAAACCAAGGGCTGCTGGCACAAAACACCTTAACTTACAGGGAATAACTTACAGGGAAAACAGCTCCTATAGTTAAGGAAACCCTTTAAACAAGCTCAACAGACCTCAGATATCACAAGCGCAGGCAGATAAATGGTCTCCATGGAAACGGACGTGTATTACAACTGTAAGGTCTGTAAGTGCTGTAAATGCCTTAATCTTTTCCCTTAACTAAGGAAACCTGTTAGAGGATTCTGTGCAACCCCTTAAGTAATCCATTAAGCTAAGGAGAAAATTAAGCTTTAAGTGTCAAACTTCTTGAGAGGTTTTGTGCAGGTCTGGAGTCTGGACCTTGTGGGGACCTGCTGCTGCTGTATATACACCCACATATGTGTGTGTGTGTGTGTGCACACATGTAAAGATGTAGGTTAAAGTGTGTGTTGTGGCTCTTGTGACCTGATGTTTAATCTGGGATCAGATCATGAGGAGATTAAAAAGCAGATCAGATTCAGATGATCTGATCGGTCAGTTCGTCACTGAAAAGATTATTTTTTATTCACTCAATTAAAACTAAAACTGAGAAAAACAACAACTGAAGAGGTAGAAAAAAAAAAGGGAAATATTTTATTATCAACATGTTTGTTTTTATATATAAACAAAATGTAAAAGTACATCTGTACACACAGATCATGTCTTGAAGTAAAATACAAATAGTTTGAGCTGCACGTGTGTGTGTGTGTGTGTGTGTGTGTGTGTGTGTGTGTGTGTTTGTTTGTTTGGTTCAAATCTGAGTAAAAAGTACAATATTTTCCTCTGAGACAGTTTAAGAGGACAGAAATCCAACTGTTCACAGATCAGTGATCACACACACACACACACACACACTCACACACACACACACACTCACACACTCACACACACACACTCACACACTCACACACACACACACACACACTCACACTCACACTCACACACTCACACACACACTCACACACACGCACACACACACACACACACACACACACACAGCTGACAGATTTCATCAGTGTGAATATTAAAGAGCTTTTGGTTTTAGCAGCTACAGTCTGTTATATAACTGTGTGTGTGTGTGTGTGTGTGTGTGTGAGAGAGAGAGTGTGTGTGTGTGCGTGTGTGTGTGCGTGTGTGTGTTTGTGTGTGTTTGTGTGTGTGTGTGTAGGATTATATAAAGGAGCTTCATCTCTGGATGTAGAAATAGAAAATCAAAGTGAATCCACCGTCTGTGTGTCAGCAGGTTTGTTTTGACAACACTGTAAGGACCTGTGTGTGTGTGTGTGTGTGTGTGTGTGTTCACAGGGTGGTGAAAGAAGAGATCAGTGATGATGATGCCAGACTGCCCTTTGTGAACGGACGAGTTGTCTGCTGGGTCAGTAACACACACTCACACACACACACACACATACACACATACACACTCACTCACACACATACACACACACACACACACACACACACACACATACACACTCACACAAACACACACACATACACACTCACACACACACACCCTCACACACACACACCCTCACATACACACTCACACACACACACATACACATACACACTCACATACACACACACATGCACACACACACATGCACACTCACATACACACTAGGGATCGACCAATTATCGGCTTGGCCGATAATATCGTCCGATATTCGGCATTTTTGCGATCATCGGCATCGGCCGTTTTTTTCACCGATAACCGATAAAATTAATTAATGTATTTTAAAATGCGCTCCTTCGGCTCTGATGCAGCCGTCTCTGCCTGAAGTCACCACTCTCTTGGTTGTGTAACAACGTCCCGCCCACATCCCTCACTCTTTGGCTACTTGGCACAAGTGAGCCAGTGACAGCCAATCAATCAACACTGAAGCCTCTACATGCAGTGCCACAGACACAGAGGAGAAACAGAGGACTGCTTCGGTGGCTGATCCAGCAGAAAAGGTAAGGCAGTGTCAGTCGAAGTTTCAAAGCCTTTTAGGATGATTTTAAAAATACCACAACCTTGATCAATATTAGTGATAACATGCAGGCCCAGAGTCGACATTTCACCAACCTACTTGTCTAGTCACATCAAGCATACGACTTTGCAAGATAGGACTAGCATCACTCATGACAAAAAAAAAAAAAAGATGTGACTGAAGATGACCTGAAGTCCCTTGCTTAATTAAATAAAAATATGACATAGGTAGGCTGTAGCAAGTATAAGGAAGGAAAACCTGCAGTTTGGCTGTTGAGATTAAACTTTTCACAACTTCAACATGGGGTAGGCTATTTAATGATGGCTCACCGCTACATTATAATTGACACGACCAGCCGCTTTAGAGCTGGGGCCAGACGCACAATAATAATAGGAGACACTTACGGTTATCATTACTTTGTTCGAATAATTAATCTCCTAACGCGTCTCAGCCCGTGGGGCGGCTCCTGGTTTGTCAATAAACAACACCCGAGGCGATTATAGCCTATAAGTTTAACACCACACGCTAACGTGTCCTTGGTTGTTTACAGTCGCCTCTCCCTCAGCGCTCATGCTGTCACTACACAATGATCACACAGAATAGATGTTAAATATTCGTCTTTTTGCCGGTCACTCGTAAAGTCCAGGGAAATGATGGGCCATTTAAATGAGTCAAGCAGAGAGCACACGTCGAGTTTTTTCAATCAATAAATTTACCGTCGCGTCTAGAACCCACGCGTGTAAAGTAGCCTTTATTGTTTACATTTACAATTGCCAAGTGCCTTTTTCTTATGTAATATGACAAACACTTCTAAGCACAATAGTGTACATTTAATGTCAGAAGGCCCCTGCACTTTGTTTTAATATAATTAAATGGCATTTCAATTCAGATTATTTGTTCATGTTATGTTAATTATGAGAACAGTTCAGTTTATTTTGTTGATTTTTTTCAAAAATTCAGGGAGCTATTTTATTTATTTATTTATTCATTTGAGTGAGTTTTGGGAAATGCTACTAGAAGGCCCCTGCACTTTTTGTTTTAATAGGCATTTTAGTTAAGATTATGTGTTCATGTTATTATGTTATGTGTTCATGTTATTTTACAAAAAGTTAAGGCCATTTTTTTCAGTGTAAACAAACAGTATACTGTATTCATTCTAATCCCAGGTGTGTTTCTATAAATTTTGACACCAAAATTTTCATTTTTACTGCAAATAAATATCGGTTATACATATCGGCTATCGGTTTCGCTTGGTTATTAATAATCGGTATCGGCCCTGAAAAATCCATATCAGTCGATCCCTAATACACACACACATACACACACACATACATACACACACACACACACACACACACACTCTCACATACACACACACATACACACACACACACACACACACACACACACACACACACACACACACACACACACACACACACTCTCACATACACACTCACATACACATACACACACACACACACACACACCCTCACATACACACTCACATACACACCCACACACACACCCTCACATACACACTCACATACACACTCACATACACATACACACACACATACACACACACACACACATACTCACTCACCTGTCACCTGTTCACACACCAGTTCATAATGAAGAAAATATTCAACCTGCTTCACCTGGGGGCCACTTTAACAAACCGACAGGGGCCACTTTAACAAACCGACAGGGGCCACTCACAGCGGCCCCATAAACAATGTTTAGGATTTTAGCACAATTTACCGATTTTAGGAAAATTGTAGGATTTTAAAAATTTTAATGTTATTAGCACGTTTTCTAAGAATTTAGGACGTTTCCCGGATTTTGTTTTTTTTTGTTTTTGTCATGAATACAACTGACATGGATGAAGCCTGTCTCAGGTGTCCCTCTCTGTCTGTCTCTGTCCAGCTGGTGTCCTCAGAAGCCTGTCAGTCAGATTTCAGGGGCTCAGACCTTCAATCTATAGCCACGCCCACCGGTCTGGCCCCGCCCCCCATAGAGAGGACAGGTGTGATTGGAGACTCCAGACCGCCGTCCTTCCAGTGAGTCCCCAACAATCCTCACACTGTCTCACAGTGTCCCTGTGTCTGTCTTCTCCATCTGTCATCTCTGTCACACTGAATGAAGCTCCTCCATCATTGGGGAGGGTCTCACCTGTCTTATCTGTCTCACCTGTCTCACATATCTCACTTGTCTCATCACCTGTCTCACTTGTCTCATCACCTGTCTCACTTGTCTCATCGCCTGTCTCATGACCTGTCTCACTTGTCTCCTCACCTGTCTCACCTGTCTCACCTGATTAAATATGCCCTGACTAATTTTGGGGGATGTGTCCCCGTGTCTCTGATCAGTCAGGAGCAGCTGTCCGTCTCAGTGCTCAGAGAGGACGAACCAGGTGAGACACTCGTTCTTTCACCTATTAGAAGATTTCAGATTTCGGAGTCTCTGATTAGCCGCTCTCTCTGCAGGTGAGTGTGTCAATGGCCACGCCCACCAACAGCCAACTGATCAGAATGGGGCGGGGCCAACAGGTGGAGGCGACAGCTCGTCAACCCCACAGAGCAGCCAATTAGAGACGACCAGTTTCTGCTCATCTGAGGAAGACTCCGGAGGAAGGTCAGACACACACACATACACGTCTGTCTGCATATGTGGGGGTCAGTATCTTTATGAGACATTTCTAGGACCCAAGCTAGGCTAACAGTTTCCCCCTGCCTCCAGTCTTCG
This sequence comes from Plectropomus leopardus, assembly GCF_026936395.1. Lineage (NCBI taxonomy): Eukaryota > Metazoa > Chordata > Actinopteri > Perciformes > Serranidae > Plectropomus > Plectropomus leopardus. The sequence continues at coordinate 258,626 of NC_142181.1, read as the reverse complement.
TGCTAAGCTAGGCTAACAGTTTCCCCCTGCCTCCAGTCTTTGTGCTAAGCTAGGCTAACAGTTTTCTCCTGCCTCCAGTCTGTGTGCTAAGCTAGGCTAACAGTTTCCCCCTGCCTCCAGTCTTTGTGCTAAGCTAGGCTAACAGTTTTCTCCTGCCTCCAGTCTGTGTGCTAAGCTACGCTAGTAGTTTTCCCCTTCTTCCAGTCTGTGTGCTAAGCTACGCTAACAGTTTCCCCCTGCTTCCAGTCTTTGTGCTAAGCTAAGCTAACAGTTTCTTTGTGCTAAGCTAAGCTAACAGTTGAAAAGCTCCTTTAAACCCCCTGAACACACGGCTCAGTGACATCAGCAGCAGCTCGACCTGTGATTGGTCAGCTGGGCGCTTCCTGCCCCGCAGCCTTCTTCTTCTGCTCCAGTAAACCTGTTCAGACTGTGGCCTCCTCCTCCTGCTGTGATTGGCTGCAGCAGGTCATGTGACTGCAGTGCAGCGTGTTTATTGTCCTGCAGATAAAAGAGTCCCCTCTGCTCTGACAGCACAGATAAAGTGTTCCTGTCGGCGCGTCTCTCAGCTCCGTGTTTGTGGTGCAGATCATTAATGTGGACGTTTTTTTTATTCTTTTGTCAGATTTTGAATCGGCTGGATTTGGATTGTTTACATTTTCCTTTTCTACAGATTTTCTTTTTCATTGATTTGTTTTTCATTATTTCATTTTGTAAAAAGTTTTTAATACTTTATTGTTTAGAGGTATGTATTTATTATATATTCATACAATAAATAATATTCATATTCTAAATAATATGTATATGTATATAATATAATTTTATCATTATGTTATATTATACCAGTCACTTTGTTCCGTCAGTTTATGGATTTGTGATATATTTAATTACAGCTGAATTTTTACATTTTTACATCTTTCACTATTTTTTCTTCATGAATTCTCTTAAAAAACTCTCTTTACATTTAAGGATTTTTAAAATGTTTTTAGATCATCAGTCAATTTGATAATTAGTTTGGTGTTTGTTAATAGCGTGAGCTGATGAACATCTGGTTGCTTGGTAACCACAGTGTGAGTCAGTGTGTCACACTTTCACCCCAACCTGAACCAGGTGTGTCTCTCTGTGATGTCACATCAGGTTCAGCCAATCAACAGGGCAGAGCAGCTCCTCACCACGACTCGTCAGGCGACAGCGCCGCCGCCATCGAAAACCCAAAACACAGCGGATGGAGAGGGTACACACACTCACACACACACACACACACACACACACACACAGAGGTCACATGACGTTAATGACAGAGTTCAGTGTCTCTTCATGGTTAAAACTTTTTCTCACATTCAGGTTTTAAAGTTTCAGACAGAATGATGATAAATATTAATATAGATGTGTATATTTATGTATTTGTTCATATCTTTGTGTATATTTGCATAAATATACACAATAACAAACAACGCACTCAGTCACAACATCATAATGCAAGGATCTAAAATTAGAGAAAAAATACATGAGGTTTGGTACAAAGACAGAATGTAACATTTCAAAACAATAAATATTCAAAGATGAACACATGAAGTATTTATACACTCAGTACATTTACACAGTATTTATACACAGTACATTTACATACAATATTTATACACAGTACAGTTACACAGTACATTTACATGCAGTATTTATACACTCAGTACATTCACACACAGTATTTATACACATAGTATTTATACACAGTACAACATTACTGATACACTACACAACATTATTCAGGGACTGCACTCTTATTGTGACAGTCTCAGAAAGGAAGCAGCTTACAGGAAGTGAGATGAGACACTGTCATGACATCATCTGATGAGACAGCTTCATTCTGTCTTCATGTTGTCCTTATATTTCTTTTCGTTTAACTCTGTCCTCCTATCTGTCCTTCTGTCTGTCTCACTCTTTGTCCTCCTCTTTGTTCCCTTGTGTCTGTCTGTCCTCCTGTCTCTGTCCTGCTATTTCTGTCCTCCTATTTTTGTCCTCCTGTCTTCCTGTCTCTGTTCGTCTGTCCTCCTATCAGTCTGTGTCTTTCAGCAGTGTCACTGACTCCACCATGTCGCTCAACGTCATCACTGTCACTCTGAACATGGGTGAGTACCACAGGAAGTACTCAATTTCGTCAGTACAGACTAGGCCTATGTCAGCCTCACTAGGGGCTGGTTCAAGTCCAGGCCAGCCCTAACTATAAGCTTCATCAAAGAGGAGGGTCTGAGCCAGCCCTAACTATAAGCTTCATCAAAGAGGAGGGTCTGAGCCAGCCCTAACTATAAGCTTCATCAAAGAGGAGGGTCTGAGCCAGCCCTAACTATAAGCTTCATCAAAGAGGAGGGTCTGAGCCAGCCCTAACTATAAGCTTCATCAAAGAGGAGGGTCTGAGCCAGCCCTAACTATAAGCTTTTCCAAAGAGGAAAGGTGTTGTTCATTATCAATTTTTTGTACCACTGGTATTTAAACGCTCAGGTGTTACCTGTCATGGTTGGTGAATTACCTTAGATGTTTTTGTTTGGAAAAAGCATAAAAATGTAAATAAATAGTCCTGCTAATTTTAAGTGACAATGATTATGAACACCTTGTTAGACCTTATCTCTTACACATGTTATGATATTAAAATAATTGATGAGATTTCTTCTAAAATCCTTGATGTTCCTAAAACAAACAAACATTTCTGGGATATTCTCTGAGTTGTAGAACTGCAGTTCCCATCATGCTTTGGGTTTTGTAAGTGAGCATTCTGATGTTTTAAACTTTTTGATTTTAATTTGTGAGAGTGAGAGTAGTAGTTCCCAACATGGACTGATATGTTTTGGTGAAAATGTCTGTCTGTGTGCCTGTCTGTCTCTCTGTCTGTCTCTCTGTCTGTCTCTTTGTCTGTCTCTCTCTTTGTCTGTCTCTCTGTGTCAGAGCGGTATAACTTCCTGGGTATCAGTATCGTTGGTCAAAGTAACGACCGAGGAGACGGAGGGATTTATATCGGCTCCATCATGAAGGGCGGAGCTGTGGCAGCAGACGGACGCATCGAGCCGGGAGACATGTTACTGCAGGTACTAATACTGTGTCCATACTACTGTGTCCGTCCTACTGTGTTGGTACTTCTTATATTAACTGAGTGAATGATGGTTTGTGTGTCTCTCAGGTGAACGACATCAACTTTGAGAACATGAGTAACGACGACGCTGTCCGAGTCCTGAGAGAGATTGTCCACAAACCAGGGTGACACATCTTATATTACAAATACTATTCATAATATTACTACAATTGCTACTGTTACTACTATTAGTACTATTTGGAGTGATGCTTGCAAGGTTGTTCAGACACATTAACATCTGTCTGTGTGTAGTCCGGTGACGTTAACAGTGGCAAAGTGCTGGGATCCGAACCCGCGAGGCTGCTTCACGCTGCCGAGGAGTGAGTACCTTTTACTCCTGAGGACGCTCATTAGCATAATTTATTCCCTTGCCAAACTGAAGTCAGATTCACATGCCTTGTTGTCCTCCGTCTTTCCCCACGTCCCCTGAAGGTGAGCCGGTCCGCCCCATTGACCCGGCCGCCTGGGTGTCGCACACCGCCGCCATGACGGGGCGGCTGCCCCCGCACTACGGTCAGACTCCCATCAGCTACTGCAGCATCAGCCATCCTTCACCTGTCGATCCACGGCACCAAGAATAATCGATCTGTGTTTTTCAGGTGTACACGAGGAAAACCATCTCACTATCCACAGCGACATGACAGCTGTTGTCAAGGCGATGGCCAATCCTGAGTCAGGCCTGGAGGTCCGGGACCGGATGTGGCTAAAGATCACCATTCCCAACGCCTTCATCGGTAAGAAGCCCCTATCCTAAACCCTTCACGGGTAAGACACCCTAAACCCTTCATAGGTAAGTCACCCTAAACCCTTCATAGATAAGTCACCCTAAACCCTTCACAGGTAAGACACCCTAAACCCTTCATAGGTAAGTCACCCTAAACCCTTCATAGATAAGTCACCCTAAACCCTTCACAGGTAAGACACCCTAAACCCTTCATAGGTAAGTCACCCTAAACCCTTCACAGGTAAGACACCCTAAACCCTTCATAGGTAAGTCACCCTAAACCCTTCACAGGTAAAACACCCTAAACCTTTCATTCGTAAGACAACCTAAACCCCTCATGGGTAAGACACCATGATCCCTCTAACTGGAATTTGTCCTGCTTCCAGGTTCAGATGTGGTGGACTGGCTCCACCGTAATGTGGAGGGTTTCACCGACCGCCGCGAAGCTCGCAAATATGCGGGAAACCTGCTGAAGGCCGGTTACATCCGCCACACTGTCAACAAGGTGACCTTCTCTGAACAGTGCTACTACGTGTTCGGAGACCTCTGTGGAGGTGAGGACCGTCACACACAGAGTTTATAAAGTACACTACATCACACACACACACACACACACACTATGATACCTGATGATCAGCTGTTTATTCAAACCTGGAGCTGCAGGTCCATTAATGACCACAAGATGGTGACAAACACCTCCACAAACTCACTACCCTCCAAACCGGTCAGTGGTTTTACCTCACAGGATTCCAAATATTTTTCACCATAAAAGGATTTTTGACAAAATTTTAAACTGCAACTTAAACATGAAACTCTCAATAAAAACTTGGAGCAAAAGTCTGCAGACTGTACATCTGCGAGTTCAAGTTTCTGCAGAAACTGGAGCACATTTGGTGAGAAAACCTCGAGGTGTAAGATCTGTTAGAATAAGTACTGTCAGTTAAAGTACTGTTTCTAGTGTTGGTATAAGTACTGTTGTTATAAGTACTGTCAGTATTTATACCTTGTGGTGCAGAGTACTGCTGATGTGACGGTCCTGTCTAGCAGATCTGGGTTTGCTGACTCTGGATCAGGATGAGGACTCCAGTCGAGCAGGAGGGTCAGACTGTGACCCGCTGGGTCCGGCTCCGGGGCCCCAGTGGCCCCCGGCCTTCCCTTACCAGTACCCGGTTCCTCACCCATACAGCTCGCCTCACCTTCTCCACCAGCCGCTGGCCTGGGGGGGGGCAGGAGCAGGACCAGGAGGAGCAGCAGGAGGAGCAGCAGGAGGAGGAGCAGGAAGAGGAGCAGGAAGAGGAGCGGGGAGTCAGCTCAGTGAAGGTGACGTAACGACTGTAACTCTATAATCTGCAACTTCTTACTGCCATGGAATACCTACCAGTCTTTTTCTGTAAAAAATGCCCAAAAAAAGGAGAAAATTTTCAATGGAAGAAAAAATCACCCTTTTTTTCATTTTTTTGTCTTTAAAAAGCATTAAGAATTTTAAAAAGAAAAAAGAATCCAAAAATAGTAATTAAAAATAATGCCAATGCTCTTTTTTCTTTAAAAAAATCGCCAAAAATTTTTATTATAAAATTGTTCAAATTTTTTACAGAAAAGATATTTTTCAAAGTCATGAACCTGCAGGTTTGGAAGACATGTTTTCTTAAAAAATCAGCATTAAAATACAAAGAAAATCCTTTTTTTAAAGTTGTGCCTCCCCATGAATGACCAACAGTTCAGTGCTGCTGATGTGTTTCGGTGTTCGCAGGAAGTCGCAGCAGCGGGTCAAACTGTAGTGATGGTCTAAAGGAGGCGGGAGGAGCCAGCCAATCAGAGTCCACCAAGCAGGAAGTGAGCGCTCTGCCCAACAAACAGCCAGCCACAGGTTCCCCGGGCGACGATGTCACCCGCCGACCCCTGACCTCCCACTGTGACTCAGAAGCCCCCTCGCCACCCGGAGGTCAGCGCCGTGACCTCTCTGCTCCCCGACAGTCCTTCTGCCTTGCCATGGGGAACGCCGGTGACTTCTTCGTGGACGTCATGTGACCCCACGATGACGAAAGCGCCTTCCTGTTTGAAAATGACACGTTTAAAGTTTGAAAAAAATCTTGAAATCTTTGAACTCGTTCAGGGACGTTTTTTTCATTAAAACCTGCTGACCTGCTGCGGCGAGTCACGCCCTCAGACCTGCTGCGGCGAGTCACGCCCTCAGACCTGCTGCGGCGAGTCACGCCCTCAGACCTGCTGCGGCGAGTCACGCCCTCAGACCTGCTGCGGCGAGTCACGCCCTCAGACCTGCTGCGGCGAGTCATGGGTGGAGCTGGAGGACAGAGCTGGAGGACAGCAGGAGGTCTGGAGAACCCGGCTGAGTAACCTGGACCTGACAACATGAGACGGTTGTCCCTCTCAGGACAGACGAGGTGAGGACGTGTGATTCAGCTCTCTGACCTCTGACCTCTGAGCGGTGAGGGATTAAGTTTGTTGTTGTTATTTATTGATTTTTATTTATTTATTTATTTATGTTTTTATTGATTCTGAAGCTTCTTGACCCTCAAATAAAAATGTTTAAACAGTTTTTTGTATCGAATCTTTCTCATATTTTTAACCCTGAATATTAGATATCACACACACACACACACACACACACACACAATCCCTCCCCAGCACTGCAAAAAATAACTGAACATGCCTCCCCCTTTTTCACCACCTCCTCCCCTCACAAATAACTAACAGTCCCTAACAGATGTTGATGCAGGAGCTGAGGAAAGGAGGAGAAGAGAAGAGGAGAGGAGAGGAGAGGAGAGGAGAGGAGGAGAAGGACGCGTCCCGCTCTCCCGCCTCCTCGGTGCTGGTGCCGGTCGCAGCTGCAGCCGGTGAGCCGTCGGTGTGTGACTCATACCGGCTCCTCGGGTTTGGACGGAGCCGGAGAGGTGAAGTCCAGCTCGGTGCAGACCGGAGGAATCCTGGTGAAGGAGGCCGGAGGTTCTGAACGGGACGCGGCCGCACCGGAGCTGCCGTCAGCTGACGGTCGGCTGCATCCGCCGACATCTTCCCTCAGAGCGGAGACACCGAGCGGGGAGCCCGCGGCAGACGGTCACACGGCCGGCTGCACGCACGGCGGGGTCCGGGAGGCTCTGCGACCGGCACCGGGGCCGGTAAGAGCCCCGAGCACCGACAACACCGTGTGTGTGTGTGTGTGCGCGCGCGCGTGTGTCTCTCTGTCTGTCTGCACTGCAGCAGCGGGAACAGACCGTCTGTCTGTCTGTCTGTCTGCCGCGGTAACGTTAGCAGGTGCTGCTACTAGCGAACATCCGTTTAAAAAAAAACCCGATTTCCAATGACGTATAGCTGATCGATGGCAGAGTTTCACGCGCAGGTCGTGATTGATTATCGGTTATAAATCGATAGGGACCGCCCTTCAGTTCGGCGCAGACACAGCAGCTGTGTTCAATGTTACTGCGAGTTTTCAGCCGACTGTTTCACCGTTTCACGGATCATTTTAATGGAAGGCGACGCTACGTGACTGGGCGGTAACTTCAGGTCGGTGAGGTTCATTTCTAACGTTTAACGTTAAAACGAGAGCTGCACGCTCGGTCACACGCACGCCGAAATCACGAGAAGAATTGGTATTTACCGTCTGTAAACACGTCCTGTCGTGTTTTGGTATTAACTAAGTTAAAACGTGAAATTTATTAAAATGACAAATTTTTTAATGGAGGTCGGAACGGGTTCAGTCGATCCGATTTGATAGCGGCAGATTCATCTGTGATCTTTCACCGTCTGACAGACATTCGCTTCTACACTACACAATTTATTTAATATAAATATATTAATGTTGTGAACATTTCTGTCTTTATATACTGATTTTGATTTTAGAGGGGCAGCAGCTAAGCTAACATGCTAACCGGCAGCTGCAGTGTTAAAGGGGCACAAACGGCCTTTTTTCCGTGAACGCATTAAAACATCGATATCACTCCGCGTATGGAAGACCATTTCTGTCAAAACAAAAAAAAGATTAAACGGTGGAAACAATAAAACTTTAAATGGTCAAGCTCATTCAAAATCCGGAAGGATCAAGTGAGGCCCATTTCTGCCAAGAAAAAACAAAAATGTCATATAATTTGAACAATCAATGTTATTCCAGTATATATTGTATGAAATTAATTATATAATAGTACGTTAGTATACTAAAATGTTATAACAGTAAATGATTCAGCTGGGCCTATATTTTAAAAACTATGCGGTATATCAAAATATAAACATGGATCTTTGTTATTATAGCCGAAGGACATAAAAAATGCAAAGAAATATTTGTCCATAGCTTTAAAGTGGATGAGAACTTTAAAGGGTTAACAAAAAGAAGTTAATGTTGACTTTACTTGTTGAAATAACCGAAGTGAACAGTATTACTTGTGTTTTAATGACATCTCTGTGCTTCACCAACTATAATTTCACACTGTTTCTATTAAAGAAAAAAAAATCAAAAAGCGCGTGTTTGTGTACTTTTACTGCAGTGGAGGATCCTGTCAGAGCAGGAAGTGAGTTGTCTCATGTTTTTGTCCAGGAGAAAGGCGGTGGACGCGTTGCGGTGGACGTGTTGTGGTCGCCATGATCACACCAGCTTCTTCCTCTTCAGCGCTCCAGCGTCTGGCTGGCGTCCATCACGAGGCAGAATGTCCACACCACCATGGTGCTGGACTTCCTGTACAGGACGTGGACGTCATGTCCACCTTCCCGATTAAGATCAGCTGGACGTTAAAGCCGGGCTTTTATTCAGAAAGGGCAGGACAGGAAGCACTCAGGTTTGTGTCTCTCCAACAGGAAGTGGCCTGTGGACGGCGCTGCTAAGGCCGCCGTCTTCCTGCAGCTCTGTGGTTTTTTTAGGTTTTGATTTTTGTAGTGTTGGACGAGAAAATCAAAACCTAAAGAAAATACAGCGCCGACAGACTCTGCACACCGCTGCCGCTGCGACCACTGCAGCCAAAACTGCCACAGCAGCCAAAACCGCCACCGCAGCTACTGCAACTGTCTGTTTGGTTGGTTGTTTTTGTCTTTCTGTTTGTCTGTTTGGTAACTCCTCTCAGAGCTGTTATTGTTTGTTTTTAATCCTGTCAGATATTCTGCCGCCTCAGGGCATTCAGGTAAATAAGTACACACTACGTATGCTTCTCATATATGTGTGTGTGTGTGTGTGTGTGTGTATATCTTGCACGTGTGTGTGTGTGTATGGGCATGTAAGTGGTCTGTTTGTATGGTCACAATTTTTAACTTAAATTAATGTTTCTTTTGTTATACAAGATAACTGTCCCCACAAGGTAACTGTCCCTACAAGATAACTGTCCCCACAAGGTAACTGTCCCCTCAAAATAATTGTCCCCACAAGATAACTGTCCCCACAAGGTAGCTCCCCACAAAATAAGTGTCCCCACAAGAAGTGTTTTTGTTAACGTGCTTTCTGGGCCACCAGAGGGCGACATCACACCAGGTTCTACACACCTGTGTGTGTGTGTGTGTGTGTGTGTGAGGGTGAGGTAGGTGTGTGTGTGTGTGAGGGTGAGGTGTGTGTGTGTGTGTGTGAGGGTGAGGGTGAGGTGTGTGTGTGTGTGAGTGTGTGAGTGTGTGTGAGGGTGAGGTGTGTGTGAGGGTGAGGGTGAGGTGTGTGTGTGTGCTTTTAATTATGCTAGTCCCTCCCACTATGATATATATCTAATATATATATATATATATATTAGATATATATATATATATTAATATATATATATCTATATTCACTTAATAATGTTTATTTATAACATTCATTTATTAATAATGTTCATTCATTTGTGATATTCACTTAATGTTTATTTATAATACTTAATATTGTGATCTGAATGTGATTTTGCTTTGATAATGTGAACATATCAATTCTGTGAATTTATTAATAATTCTACCTCAGAGATAACATAAAGTTAATAATTGTTACCTTTTCACTGGTGTTATATTATTAAAAATGTGAACTTATCAATAATGTATTCTTAATGTTAATAATGGGATATTATTAATAATGTGAATTTATCAATAATGTATTCTTAATGTTAATAAAGTGATATTATTAATAATGTGAACTTATCAATAATGTATTCTTAATGTTAATAAAGTTATATTATTAATAATGTGAACTTATCAATAATGTATTCTTAATGTTAATAATGTGATATTAATAATGTGAACTTATCAATAATGTATTCTTAATGTTAATAAAGTTATATTATTAATAATGTGAACTTATCAATAATGTATTCTTAATGTTAATAATGTGATATTAATAATGTGAACTTATCAATAATGTATTCTTAATGTTAATAAAGTGATATTATTAATAATGTGAAGTTGTCAATTGAGGGAATGAATTCATAATGGAATATGAATAATAATGTGATGTGTTTTTAATGTTTAGTCATTAATGTCATGTCATGTAAATAATAATAATAATAATAATATCAATGCAGTAGTAAACCATCAATAATGTAACTGTGTGTGTGTGTGTGTGTGTGTGGTGCTTTTTTCAGTGTTGCTTTATCAATAAAGTTGGTCTGTCAGATGGACTTCTGTCTGTTTGTCCTTGAATCAAGCTTTATTGAAACAGCAGCTGATTAATCAAACAAAGGTCACTGGTCACCTGGTCATCAGGTCACAGGTCTCTCTGCGAGTCGGACACGCCATATTCGTGTCTGTCAGGTCCAAATACTGGTTTTGTGAGGTCACGTGACCTTTGACCTTCACCAGTAATTTCAGTTAATCGCTGAAGGTGTGAATGAACTACTGCGTCCATGACGACTTCACGCTGACCTTTGACCTCTGACCACCAGTCAATAAAACGTCTTCAGACGCTCACACAGGAGGATTTAAGGTGACCTTTGACCTTTGTCTCAAACAGGCGTCTGTCGGTGTCTCAGAATCTGATCTGAAAAGACGAGGAGACGCGTCCTGCTGCTCCCAGCATTCCTCGTTAAAATCTATTTAGACCGAAATAAAAACAAACAATCGACACCGGAACCCGATCAGCTGATCAACAATGATCACCGTTTAAAATCAGCTGATGGAGCAAAAAACTGACGAGTCATGAAATATGACTCAGGTAATAACTCGTTTCCTCTTTTATCGTCAAATATTTATTCTGAATATTTATTGTGAGGTTTAACTTTAAAAATATGTTTTAAAATACACACTTTAAAATGTTTGAGATATATGACACGAAACACACAAGTTCATGTGTGTGTGTGTGTGTGTGTGTGTGTGTGTGTGTGTGTGTGTGTATGTGTTTGTGTGTGTGTTTGTGTGTGTGTGTGTGTGTGTTTGTGCGTGTATGTGTGTTTGTGTGTGTGCGTGTGTGTTTGTGTGTGTGTATGTGTGTGTATGTGTGTTTGTGTGTGTGTATGTGTGTGTTTGTGTGTGTGTATGTGTGTGTTTGTGTGTGTGTGTGTGAGTATCCGTCTCTCCATCTCTGTCAACATCAAAAGTCAAACAGTTTTGAATCTGAGGACATTTTGACTTTTCGTCTGCTGCTGGTTGCCGTGGCGACCTGCGGAGGTCCATAGAGACAGACACTGTCCTTTCAGACATGGGGACATGCTGCTTAGTGTGTGGACGTCTGTCTCTGTGAGGACCCTCTGAGCGTCAGTCTCTGAAGTGAGGACATTTTTGTTAAGTCAGTACGCCTTTGGACAGAGGGGACATTTTGGCAGGTCCTCAATGTGGGACAGTCCCTCAGAGGCCTGATGAGGGTTCAGACTCGGTTTTCAGGTCTCAGTTTGTCAATGAGAGTCCTCACAAGTACTAGAATCCATTACTGCGTGTCTCAGTGTCTGTGTGTCTGTCTCTGTGTTTCAGTGTGTGATGGACAGGTGAATGGACAGACGTGTCATTAAATCCTCGTCCTTCAGCTCAGGCTGAAAGTCTGTCTCCTCCTCTGTCTCTCTCTCAGGGAGACACTCTGGACTCCAAGTCAGCTGGACGGCTGCCAGGAGGCTCCCAGGGGCCCCAGGGAATGGGGACACTGTAGCATGATGGGAGGCATGGTCTGACTGGGGTCCTGGTTTCAGTCAGGTCCTGGTCTCAGTTGGGTCCTGGTCTCAGTTGAGTCCTGGTCTCAGTTGGGTCCTGGTCTCAGTTGAGTCCTGGTCTCAGTCAGGTCCTGGTCTCAGTTGAGTCCTGGTCTCAGTCGGGTCTTGGTCTCAGTTGGGTCCTGGTCTGGCGTAGTGTAAAGTCTGGCTTAAATCGTCCCGTTTATTTTAGTGAGCGTTCCGTTCCATCAACATGGCTTACGTAAGTTCTCTCTAAGTAACCATGGCAACTTGTACGGGGAACATGTGTGCTCCCGACCAGGCTTAAGGTCGAACTAAGCTTAAACGTGTGTCAAAGAATGTCCGACGGACAGAAACAGAGACATCCAAAAGACTGGTTCGCCAGGTACGTCTCCGCACTTCCGTTGCTCACGTCATGTAATAAAAATAAAACAGGTGAGCCATCGAAACTCACGTCTCAGGACTTTGTCTCCGAAATAAATCAGAAAAAAAATGGTCACACATTATATGCAACTACAAGTGAAAATAAGGCAAAACAAATATGATGACATTAAAAAGCCCTTTACCGTTCCACAAAGACCCGCCCTCCTCTGTCTCTGATTGGCTGCTAAAACAAAAAGAGAAGCTCCGATGATGACATGAATAGTGCTGTTTAAATACAAAGAAACCGACTTACACATCGCTCAGGTGAGCTGTGGCCAGGTGTGTCTGGGGGTGTCTCCTCTCACTGACAGGTGTACCATTAGTTATTAAAAGTGAAAGACTGACACGTGGGGGGACAGTAGTGGACCAAATCCTACCTTCAGCTTATCTCTGCAGGTTTCTTTTGATGCTGTCGCAGCATTGCAGTGCATGATGGGAGCAGTTGTGATGCTTCTGCAGCAGTTTGTCTCACTGAAGGTGACCAAGAGCTCACAACAACAACAACAACAACAACAACAACACAATGTGTCAATGTGTGTGTATGTGTGTGTGTGTGTGTGTGTGTGTGTATCATGGAAGAGCAGCTCTGAGTCTCACAGGACAGACACTGAGGACAGACACTGAGGACAGACACTGAGGACATAATCAGTTTGTCTACAAAACACTCATTTCAGGACATATCTAAGATTTTAGGACATTTGTGGAATTTGGAGGACAGGTCAGATGAGGTGTCCACAGAGACTCAGCATCCCTGTGAGATGCAGAAGTCTTTGGATCTTATTTTCTCTTTTTTTTCAGCGTCCACACTGTCAGATAAGGACATGTGGTCATTCATGAAGATAGATAGATCAGCGAACCCACCAACAACCAGCAACCCAGACAACGAAAGACATCCCTATAAAACAAGACAGCAGACAACGAAAGACATCCCTATAAAACAAGACAGCAGACAACGAAAGACATCCCTATAAAACAAGACAGCAGACAACGAAAGACATCCCTATAAAACAAGACAGCAGACAACGAAAGACATCCCTATAAAACAAGACAGCAGACAACGAAAGACATCCCTATAAAACAAGACAGCAGACAACGAAAGACATCCCTATAAAACAAGACAGCAGACAACATAGTCACAGGCCCAGGAGGAGCACAACATCAGGGGGGACACTGTTAAGTGCGGAGATGGCAGAGGGGACAAAGCTTTTTCTGAAGCGTGCCTGTCTCCAGCTCAGAGTCCTGTACCTCACCCAGATGGTGGAGTGTGGGTTGAGGGGGTGATCCGGGTCGTTGTCTATGGTCCGTGCCAGGCGTTTGATGGCTCTGTGAGTGAGTTCTGATAGGTTTGGTGTGGGATGTTGCATTATTTTGGATGCTGTGTGTGTTATTTTGGTTAGTTTGTTTTTGTTGGTGGTGGACAGCATGTTGTAGAAACGGGGACAGTACAGAAGGACAGGTTTAATTGTGCTGCAGTACAGTAGTAACAGAAAACGGGGGACAACAGAGAGGGCACGAAGTTTGCAGATAGCGTGGAGTCTTTGCTGGGACTCTTTACAGATGTCAGTGACGTCCAATGTTCGAGGTGAGTCCGAAGTATTTGAAATCGCCGACCTGTTCAACTGTTTGGTTGTGGACGGACGTGGGGACCAGTCCAGAAGGGGGCGTGTGTAAAGTGTGAATGACCATTTCTTTTGTTTTATCTACATTCAGTTCAAGGTAGTTGTCGGTGCACCAATGAGTGAAGTGAGAAATGGAGAGTTGATAGGCATCAATTGAGTTTTTGTCCCTGAGCTGTCCTAGAGTGGCGGTGCCATCTGAGTACTTGTAGTACGTTGTCCCTGGTGAGGGACAGACGCCGTCATTTGTATTGAAGTGAATCGGATTGTCCGCCTGTCCGCAACCCCGGCTGTGCCTGACCGTGGTGATAGCTGTGCTGGTGCTGTGATCCTGCCTTTGGTTGTGCTCGTGCTGAGGCTGTACTGATACTGTGCCGCCCGCTCGCCCTGGTCGTGGTCTGGTCCTGGTTGCATAGTTCTGTCCCTGCTGACTGCAGGACATCAGGTGTCTTCAGTGGTTGTCCTGCTTACTGCAGGATGTGTAAGTGTCTTCAGTGGTTGTCCCCGCTGACTGCAGGATGTGTAGGTGTCTTCAGGGGTCGTCTCCACAGACTGCAGGACGTGTAGGTGTCTTCAGTGGTCGGTCCCTGCAGAGACAGATCAGAGTCTGTCAGCGTCTCTGCAGGCTGTTTAGACAGATGTTCTGAGGACACAAAAGACAAACTCTGCACATCTGGACTGCTGCTGGTGGAAAAACACCTCAGGGTGGCCCTACCTGTGGCCCTGGACATGGAGGGCCCCCAGAGACAACAACAGGGACCAGGTCTGGATTTGTCCATCTGCTGCTCGGATCCAGAAAAACAATTCACAGAAAACTAAACCCAGCTCGTATCCTGTGGACATAAAAATATAAAAACTAATGTAGAAATAAAAATCAGTATAAAAATAAAACTGCTCCAACACCACATTTATAAAAATATAAATACAAAGATACAAAATATAAAAATATAACAGTTTTTACACTGTATGTTTCAAAAATATATACATACATAATAAAAAGAATCAAGATAAAAACAGCTGAGAGACTGTAGACATAAAAAATGTAAAGATACAGACAGTTTTTATAGTACAGCTACAGAAATATAAATATAGAATTAATATTAATATGAAAATAGCTATAAAGATAAATAAAAAACTAAATATGCAAATGAAAACTTCTTCTACATTGCAGATAGAAAAATACTGAAATAAAAAAAATGAATAAATATAAAGATTAAAGACTAAAATAAATGTAAAAAACAGTCCTTCAACTGCAGATATAAAAATAAAGATTTAGAAATAAATAAAAGATAAATATATAAATAAATATAAGTATAAAAACAGTTCCTCCACTGCAGATATAAAATATAAATAAATATATAATAAATAAATATTAAATAAAAAATAGCTTCTAAAGTGCAGATGCAAAAATATAAAATGAAGATATATATGAAAATAACTATAAAACAGTTCCTCCATTGCAAGTGAACATATATAGGCAGAAATAAATCTACAATAAAAACATCTGCAAAAGTGCAGATATAGAAATAAAGATGAATATATTAAAAAAAAATAGAAAAGTAAGTATAAAAGTCAAGTCAATTTTATTTATAGAGCCCATTATCACAAAACACAGTCTGCCTCAGAGGGCTTTACAGCAGGCACCCTCCCTCTGCCCTCAGACCCTCACATCAGCCGAGGAGAAGCTCCCGAAAAAGAACCCCTGAATCGGAGAAAAGGAGGAAAACAATTCCTTCACTGCAGATATGAAAGTGTAAATAAATAAATAGAAATAAAGCTACAAATAAAAACAGCTACATAGAAAGGTCCCGAGGTGCAGTTAAAAAATAAATATAAAGATAAATAAATAACAATGCATAAAAAATAAAGATAAAAACAGCTGCAAAATAAAAATAAATATAAAAATAGAAATAAAATATCTGATAGGGTGCGCATATAAAAACATAAAAATAATGAAAGTGTCTCCATGTGAAGACTCAAAGTAAACACAGTGTCCCTGAATGTCCTCAGAGACACGCCGGGAGCACAAAGGGTTAAACTCTCTCCTGTAAGGGGACACCGCTCACACCTGACCCCGCCCCCCCGGACCAGCCCACTGCAGCAGCGAGCGCACCGACCGGGAACTTCCTCACTTTGTTCACACCGGGTCCCGGGACCGCGGGGACACTCAGGACAGAGACACGGGACGGAGACACGGGACAGAAACACAGGACGGGACAAACACTGAGGACAACAGGGACACTCTGCGGGCGACTCAGCTCCAGAAAGCGCTGCGGCTTTACGCGTCTCCGGGTCTGTCCTCCGAGTTTGTCCTCCGGGTCTGTTTTCGGGTCTGTCCTCCGGGTCTGTTTTCGGGTCTGTCCTCCGGGTCTGTCTTCGGGTCTCCCGGAGCCACGAGGATCTGCAGGAACCTGAAATGAGCACGTGAATCTTTGTTTTCTTTGGACACGCGCTTCTTCCAAGGACACAGACTGTCTGTCTGATCGTTGGTTTATTGATTGATTGATTGATTGATTGATTGATTGATTGATTGATTGGTTGGTTGGTTGATTGGTTGGTTGTTTGGTTGGTTGATTGGTCATGTGGTGGACAGTGTAGATGATGGAGCCTCTGCTGCTGCTGCTGCTGCTGCTGCTGATGATGATGAAGGTGGACGGAGCCGCTCTCAGGCCGCAGGTCGGTGACCTCACGCACACACACACACACACACACACACACACACACACACACACACACACACACACACACAGTGTGTGGGGGACTTGGAGGAAGTTTATCAGAAAAGTTCAGTTTCAGGAAATAATTTAATCTTTAAATCATTTAAAAACTTTATTGATCATCTTTAAGATGACGTCACATGTCTTCTGTTACCATGGTGATTGACTCAGGGTTTGGCTTAACTCTTTGTGGGACAGATGACAGAGTCTCCCTCCTCTGTTAACATACTCAGAGTTTTCACATCGCCTGCTTCCTGGAAAACCCTCCTTGAAAAGTCATTGAATTTGCAATTTCCAGGCCTGTGACATAACCGTAAGGTTTTTGAAAAGTCTTAAAATGTAGTTTCACCAACCTGAAAAATAAGACGTGATGTGTTCAAATATGCAAGTCCAACAATAATTTCAGTTTTTACAGTTTCATTTTTTGGTAATTTTTAAAAACAGCTGCATCTTTATTTTTCTTAAAAAAAAAATGCTAAAAAGTGTCAGAGAAAAAGAAATCACCAAATTGTCTGTGTAAAAGTTGCCAAACATTGTTGAAGAAATAAAATACCCCAAACTTTTCAATAAAAAACAGATTTTAAAAAATCACTGAAATAAAAAAACAAAAACAAAAAAAATCACTAAAATTTTTTTTATGAAAAAGTTTTGCCAAATTTTGTAAAAGCAAAAAAACACCAGAAATTTTTCTTTGATGGTTCGTTTTCTTTAAGAATCAGCAGTAAAATAAAAACAAAATCCAGACATTTCGTCATCTGTCCCTCCTTCACATCCGCCCCATAAATAACTAACGGTCCCTAAGTTACATTTAGATATTCAGTCCTGATCTCACTTTTTCTTAAATAATATTTATCTGTGAAAGAGTGACGAGAAAGAGCCGACGAGGAGCATCAAGTCACCGAATGTTCCGCCTTTAAAATCTGACTCAGAGTCCTGGAAAAGTCCTGGAAAAGTCCTGGAAAAGTCCTGGAAAAGTCCTGCTCAGTCAGCTGTCGAGGTTTCAGCTCGCTGTTTCTCTGAGAGACTTTTTAACATCTAACGAATGTGATCAGACGGAGGACGCCATCATCACATGACCTCCTCTTCTTCTCCTCCTTCTCCTCCTCCTCCTTCCTCTCCTCCTTCTTCTTCTTCTCCTCCTTCTCCTCCTTCTCCTTCCTCTCCTCCTTCTTCTTCTTCTCCTCCTTCTCCTCCCCCTCCTTCCTCTCCTCCTTCTTCTTCTTCTTCTCCTTCTCCTCCTTCTTCTCCTTCTTCTTCTCCTCCTTCTTCTTCTTCTCCTTCTCTTCCTCCTTCTCCTCCTCCTTCTCCTTCTTCTCCTCCATCTTCTTCTCCTCCTCCTTCTTCTCCTTTTCCTTCTTCTCCTCCTTCTTCTTCTTCTCCTTCTCTTCCTCCTTCTCCTCCTCCTTCTTCTTCTCCTCCTTTTCCTTCTTCTCCTTCTTCTCCTCCTCCTTCTTCTTCTCCTTCTTCTCCTCCTTCTCCTTCTTCTTCTCCTTCTTCTCCTCCTCCTCCTCCTTCTTCTTCTCCTTCTTCTCCTCCTCCTCCTTCTCCTCCTCCTCCTTCTTCTCCTCCTCCTTCTTCTCCCTCTTCTTCTTTGGAAGACCTCAAGTATTTTGTTTTTCTGGAAGAGCACCAAATACTTGAGGTCTTCCAATCTGGTTTTAAAACCTTGCACAGCACCGAATCAGCCCTTTTAAGAGTTTTTAATGATATTTTTTTAGCCACTGACTCTGGTGACTGTGTTATTCTTGTGCTTTTAGATTTAACTGCTGCATTTGACACAGTGGACCATGAGGTTTTAATCTCTCGTTTGAAACAGTGGGTGGGTATCAGGAGTGTAGCACTGGACTGGTTCAGGTCATACTTGGCTGATCGAACCTTTTGTGTCAGCCTTGGTGACTCTGTGTCCTCCTCTTCTCGTCTCTCATGTGGGGTCCCACAGGGCTCAGTTTTAGGGCCTCTTCTTTTCTCGCTCTACTTGCTTCCACTTGGTTCCATACTGAGGAAGCATGGTATTTCCTTCCACTGTTACGCGGATGACAGTCAGATTTATGTCCCTCTCAAAAAGAAAGATTCTTATTCTGTCAAACCGCTACTCAGGTGTCTAGATGACATAAAGGCATGGATGGCTTTAAACTTTTTAAATTTTAATGAGGAAAAGACAGAGGTGATGGTTTTTGGTGGCACCACTGGGCCCCCCCCCTGTAGATCTGGGTTCCTTGGCCCAGTTCATCAAGCCAACCGTCACAAATCTTGGGTTTAAAGTGGATGCTGATCTCAAGCTCGATTGTCAAATCAGTTCGGTTGTTAAGTCAAGCTTCTTCCAGTTGAGGCAACTTGCCAAAATTAAACCAATTCTTTCAAGGCAGCACTTTGAAACAGTAATCCACGCCTTTGTGACCACTAGGCTGGATTACTGTAACGCACTTTATGTGGGGGTTAGTGGGTCCTCTGTTGCCCGTCTTCAGATGGTGCAAAATGCTGCGGCACGTCTTTTAACTGGCACACGTAAGCACGAGCACATTTCCCCCATTTTAGCCTCTCTTCACTGGTTGCCCATACATTTTAGGATCAGCTTTAAAATTCTTTTATTTACTTTTAAATCCCTAAATGGTCTCGCTCCCCCCTACCTCTCCGAACTGCTGCAGCCTTACACACCCCTCCGCTCTCTCAGGTCAGCTGATCAGCTGCTCCTGAGTGTACCTAAAACTAAGCGTAAGCTCAGAGGTGACCGTGCTTTTGCTGTAGCAGCTCCTAAACTATGGAATGATCTGCCTCCACACATCAGACAGGCCTCCTCTGTCTGTTTTTAAATCCCATCTTAAAACACATCTCTTCTCCCTGGCTTTTTAGCATCATGTGAGATGTTGAATGTATTGTTATTTTATTTTATTGCTTTATTTTATTTTGTTTTATTTTATTTTATTGCTTTATTTTATTTTATTGCTCATTTTATTTATTTATATGTATGTATATATGTATATATATGTATGTATATATATATATGTATATATGTATATATGTATGTATATGTATGTGTATGTATGTGCACGTGTGTATATATATATTTGTTCTTGTTTTATGTCTTTTAATCTGTCTTGTATTTTACTTCTGTACAGCACTTTGGTCCACTGTGGTTGTTTTAAAGTGCTTTATAAATAAAGTTGGATTTGGATTTTGGATTTCTTCTTTTCCTTCTCCTCCTTCTTCTTCTCCTTCTCCTCCTTCTCCTCCTTCTCCTCTTCCTCCTTCTCTTCCTCCTCCTCCTCTTCCTTCTCCTCCTCCTTCTCTCCGTGTGTCTGACTCGTGTTTGTTTGTCTTAAACGCGGTGGCGTCACGTGTGTTCAGTGTATCAGAGACAGGAAGTGCTCAGTAAACAGTGAGTCCAGCTGAGGACGTCCACATGTGGGGGACAGCTGTTTCACATCTGTCCTCCATCAGTCCGCTGCCACGTCTCACTCCGCTCTGTTCCTCCACGTCTCTTCTTCTGCTGTCCTCACACACCTGGACTACATTACCCACCAGCCCCTGCGCCCTGCAGGAGGCGATTCAGAACACTGAGGGGGTGTTTGGAAACATCCATCCTGACAGCCCGAATGCACCCTCAACCAATCAGCTGCCTTTACACAGAGGAGGCGGAGCCTCAGGGGTCTGATCGATAAACAACCTGATTGATTAACAATTTGATTGATTGATGATGTCATTGGTAATTGATCTGGTTGTTGTGTTTCAGGTGTCTGTCGGAGTGACGGAGACATACGGAGGAACCAGAGTCAAACGTTACGCCATCAACCCTGTGGGACACAAGTGGACTCACCACAACCTCACGTACAGGTAAGAGATCCCGAACCCTGAACCCTGAACCCTGAAGTCTAAAACCTGAACCCTGAAGTCTAAACCCTGAACCCTGAAGTCTCCGGGCCGCTGGTCTGGTATGGTAGTCATGTGGCTGTTTTTAAACTGCAGTTGTTGCTCTCTGGTTGCCATAGCAATGGAGTTCGTTAACCCCCTGGAGGTGGGTTTAAAGGCCGAGTAGAAATGTCTCCGTGTGACGTGCCGTGGACACCTGCTGACAGGTGATGTCACAGAGAATAGAACTGATTGGCTGAACTGATCGCACAGGATGAGATGCCTGAGAGGCAAAACTCAGGGCAACAAAAACTGCTGATTAGAGCTGAACTGACCCACATCCTGTCTGTCCCCCATGTCCTTCCGTCTCTGTCCCTCTCTCTCCCTCTGTCTCTGTTCCTCTGTCTATCTGTCCCTTTGTCTCTGTCCCTCTCTCCCTCTGTGTCTGTCTTTCTGTCCCTCTCTCCCTCTGTGTCTGTCCCTCTCTCCCTCTGTGTCTGTCCCTCTCTCCCTCTGTGTCTGTCCCTCTCTCCCTCTGTGTCTGTCCCTCTGTGTCTGTCCCTCTCTCCCTCTGTGTCTGTCCCTCTCTCCCTCTGTGTCTGTCCCTCTCTCCCTCTGTGTCTGTCCCTCTCTCCCTCTGTGTCTGTCCCTCTGTGTCTGTCCCTCTCTCCCTCTGTGTCTGTCCCTCTGTGTCTGTCCCTCTGTCCCTCTCTCCCTCTGTGTCTGTCCCTCTCTCCCTCTGTGTCTGTCCCTCTGTGTCTGTCCCTCTCTCCCTCTGTGTCTGTCCCTCTGTCCCTCTCTCCCTCTGTCTGTCTCTGTCTGTCCCTCTCACTGTCCCTCAGGATCATAAAGTTCCCTAACACTCTGAACGTGGAGGACACCAGGAAGGCCATCAGCATCGCCTTCACTAAGTGGAGCGACGTGTCTCCGCTAACCTTCACCGAGATCGTCAACGGCAACGCCACCGCTGACATCACTGCCGCTGACATCACCATCGGTAGGTACACAGGAAGACAGGAAGGGGAGGAGTCAAAATAAAATCACAGAGAAAAACAAGTGAGACAGGAAACAGTTTAATGAGTATGTCACTGTGTGTGTATGTGTGTGTGCGTGTGTGTGCGTGTGTTTGTGTGTGTATGTGTGTGTGCGTGTGTATGTGTGTGTGTGTGTGTTAGGTTTCTACACCTTTAACCACACTGACTGCTGGTGGTCTCCTCTCCACCCGTGTTTCGACGGTTTGAACGGTGAGCTGGCTCATGCCTTCCTGCCGCCACGAGGAGAAATCCACTTTGACAACCACGAGTTCTGGATCCTCGGCAAGTCCAGGTTCAGCTGGAAGCAAGGTACCTGAACTCTGAACCCTGACCCATATAGCCTCGATGATAAACCCTGAGTCCTAAACCCTGAAACATATACTCTGAACCCTGAGTCCTAAACCCTGAACCATATACTCTGAACCCTCAGGTGTCATCAGGAGAGTGTTTGGTACCTGGTGTTTGTGTATCATGACACATAATCTTTTTCTGGCGGACTAAATGATTGATGGTTCTGGAATGCATCATCTGATCATGTGACCGTGCAGGTGTTATCATGTGACTGTGCAGGTGTTATCATGTGACTGTGCAGGTGTTATCATGTGACTGTGCAGGTGTTATCATGTGACCGTGCAGGTGTTGATCATGTGACCGTGCAGGTGTTATCATGTGACTGTGCAGGTGTTATCATGTGACTGTGCAGGTGTTGATCATGTGACCATGCAGGTGTTATGATGTGACCGTGCAGGTGTTATCATGTGACCGTGCAGGTGTTATCATGTGACTGTGCAGGTGTTATCATGTGACTGTGCAGTGTTATTATGTGACTGTGCAGGTGTTATCATGTGACCGTGCAGGTGTTGATCATGTGACCGGTGTTGATCATGTGACTGTGCAGGTGTTGATCATGTGACTGTGCAGGTGTTATCATGTGACCGTGCAGGTGTTATGATGTGACCGTGCAGGTGTTATCATGTGACTGTGCAGGTGTTATCATGTGACCGTGCAGGTGTTGATCATGTGACCGGTGTTGATCATGTGACTGTGCAGGTGTTGATCATGTGACTGTGCAGGTGTTATCATGTGACCGTGCAGGTGTTATGATGTGACCGTGCAGGTGTTATCATGTGACTGTGCAGGTGTTATCATGTGACCGTGCAGGTGTTGATCATGTGACCGGTGTTGATCATGTGACTGTGCAGGTGTTGATCATGTGACTGTGCAGGTGTTATCATGTGACCGTGCAGGTGTTATGATGTGACCGTGCAGGTGTTATCATGTGACTGTGCAGGTGTTATCATGTGACCGTGCAGGTGTTGATCATGTGACCGGTGTTGATCATGTGACTGTGCAGGTGTTGATCATGTGACTGTGCAGGTGTTATCATGTGACTGTGCAGGTGTTGATCATGTGACCGTGCAGGTGTTGATCATGTGACCGTGCAGGTGTTATCATGTGACCGTGCAGGTGTTATCATGTGACCGTGCAGGTGTTATCATGTGACCGTGCAGGTGTTATCATGTGACTGTGCAGGTGTTGATCATGTGACTGTGCAGGTGTTGATCATGTGACCGTGCAGGTGTGTGGCTGAACGACCTGGTGCAGGTAGCGGCTCATGAGATTGGTCACGCTCTCGGCCTGTGGCACTCCAGAGACCCTCAGGCTCTGATGCATCCCAACGCCACGTACACGGGTCAGAGGAACATCGCCCAGGACGACGTGTGGGGCATCCAGAGACTCTATGGTAAGCTGAGCTAAATCCAAACCCTTAACCCTAAGCCCATCCTGTGGGACAAAGGACCCCGACCCTAAAGGAGGCCAGGGTCCAACCACAGGGGCCCCAAACATGTCCCTAGTACTTTAGGATATTTGTTTAATTTTCGGATGTTTGTAGAATTTTAGAGGGTATCTTGGATTTTAGGACACTTTGCAATTATAGAAAGTTTATTGGATTTTAAGATATTTTAAGAATTTTAGGACGTTTTCAGGATTGTAGGACATTTCTAACGACATTATGGTCTTAGTTAGGCCCTCTGTCTGGACTCTGGCACCTTATTGAGACTTAAACAAATTCACAGTCAATCACTTTATTTCAGTGTCGGCTAGAAAATGTGTGGGGGGGCACCAGCGGCCCTGTCAGGGGTCACATTTGGCCCTGGGGCCATAGGTTGAGTCCCTCTGCTGCTGTGTGTCCTGTAGATGTGTGGGCTGGTTTGTGATGAGAGTGTGTCTTTGTGGTTTCGGGTGGCGTTGAGCTGGTGTTTTCCCAAGTGAGTACTTCCTGTCCGTCACAGGGTGTCTGGATAAGAAGCGCGTGTGCGACCCGTGGGCTCGTCTGGGTTTCTGTGAGCGCCGGAAGACATTCATGAAGAAGAACTGTCCTCAGCGCTGTGACCTCTGCTTCGGTGAGCCTCCGTGTCCTGCAGAAATCCGACCTCTGTCTTGGCCGCTTAGGAATGACCCTCATTTCCTGTCTTCCAGAGCCTCTGGAGGCGGTTACCACGCCAACGCCGCCGCCGGCCAATGTCAAGATCAAGATGGTTCCCCGGGGGAAGGTGGTGGGTTTTCGCTGTGGAACCAAAAACCCCCGCTCGACCCCCAAAGTCAGGTCAGCCGATCCACACCGAACAATTCATCTGTCAGTCCACAAAACATTCTGTCCCACAGTCCAAATGTATGTCTTTATCAGTCCACCAGTCCACAACAACAGTCCACCAGTCCTGATTATACACCGGCTTTACTGACAGATCAATAAAGATAAATAAATAAATAACAAGAAATATATATATATATATATATATATATATATATATATATATATATGTTATCGTGTATTATATATGATAATCATTATTTAAAGATAGGTAAGTCATTTAATGACAGATAAATAAAGAGAGATAGATAAGTTAAAAAAGACTGGATCAATAAAGATTAATAACATTTACTAGTTAAATGAATAAAGATAGATATGTAAAAAAGGACAGATAATTAAAGATAGTTGCATTAAATAATTAAAAAATGATAAGTTAAATAAATAAAGCTGGATATGTTAAAAAAGATGGATAAAAAAGATACGTAAAAACTGATAGGTTAAATTAACAAAGACGGACTCGTTAGTCTTGTTAATATTTGACTGGAAAAAAACAGGACGAGGACAGGGGGGTCGCCTAACACCAGACTCGTCTTCTTCACCTGTGGTGGAGGGAAAGTCATCTCTGTCCTGTCTCCTGTCTCCTGTCTCCTGTCTCCTGTCTCCTGCAGCTGGTACAAAGACGGTGAGCAGATCCTGGCGTCCATCCCCGGCTACATCGTCATGAAGGACCGAGACCTCCGCATCGTCGCCAACGAGTTCAACGAGGGCGTGTACACCTGCCGTGTTCATCGGCGGGGGGACATTGTGTCCGCCAACTCCTGGGCCATCCGTCTGAAGCCGGAGCCACCGTCCAACAGCTGAGGACGGCGGGACGGAGGACAGGACAATGGACAAACCACAGAAAACTCAACAACTGTGAGTACGTTTGGGTCCGATGGACGCTTTGAGAGCTCAGAGGAGGACGTCTGGGACACCTTTGGACATTTTTACATACATTGCTGACATGTCGGTCAAAAGACGGGTCACTGTGGCAGTTCTGTGGTAACAGCATGATCTCATCGTCCTCATTGTCCTCCAGGGGACCTCATTCACCTGCAGAAGGTCCTTGCAAACTTCCTGTAGGACGTCAAAGACCAATTAAGTCCCGGATAATCAATCAAGACATCATGTCCTCATAAACATCTCATTAGGACATCATGTCATAAACATTTCGTCAGGACATCATGTCCTCATACACATCTCATCAGGACATCATGTCCTCATAAACATCTCTTTAGGACATTGTGTCCTCACAAACATGTCATCAGGATGCCATGTCCTAAGAAACATGTCGTCGGGACGTCGTGTCCTCACACACATCTCATTAGGACATCATGTCCGCATAAACATCTTGTCCGGACATCATGTCCTCACAAACATGTCACTGGGACGTGTTCTCATAAATATCTTGTCCATAAGTTGTGTCTCTGTAAACTTCTCATCAGGACATTGTGTCTGCAGTGTCAGGACATTTTGTCCCCATAGCATCTTGACATCATGTCGTGTCTCTGTAACCCTTCAGGCAGGACAGGATGTCCTCATAAGCCTCCCAGCAGGACGCTGTGTTGTTGTATCTGTCCTGTCAGAGGACAGGTCCTCATAATTCTGTAGGACTTCATAAACCCATAGTCCTCCAGGAGGGACGAAATGTCCACAAAGTTCACTGCTCTGTTTTTTGTCCTTTAAACTAAACGTTACTGACGCTACATTAAGGAGACGCGTGCTGAGCGGAGACAGTCCATAGTCTGTCCTGCGGTCCCCGAGACGCCCACGGTCCATCCTCGGGGTCCCGTGACGTCCGCAGTCTGTCCTACGGTTCCCGAGACGCCCACGGTCCATCTTCGGGGTCCCGTGACGTCCCCAGTCTGTCCTGCGGGTCCCATGACGTCTTAAAAACATAAAACAAATAAAAATGTGTTGGTACGTTCTTTTAGTGATTTTACCCAGAATGCTTTGCTGTATTTGTATCACAAATAAAATCTGTCGGCTGTTTTAATCTCCGCTGGTCAGCACGTTTGTTTATTTGTTTAGTGTTTGTTTGTTTGTTTTTGTCTGTTTGTGTGTTTGTTTGTTTTTCTGTTTATCTGCATGTTTGTTTGTTTGTTATTTTGTGTTTTTATTTGTTTGTTGTAAATATTTTCTGTCAGTCTCAGGTCGAACTCCGTGTCTCTGATCAAACTCTTTGATCAGCTGCTTTAAAATGATCACGTCAATAATAAACATGTGAGCATGTTAGTAGAACAACATGTCATTAGAACGTGTGATTAGAACGTGTTATTAGAACGTGTTATTAGAACGTGTTATTAGAACGTGTTATTAGAACGTGTGATTAGAACGTGTTATTAGAACGTGTTATTAGAACGTGTTATTAGAACGTGTTATTAGAACGTGTTATTAGAACGTGTGATTAGAACAGCGTATTAGAGCATGTTATTAGAACAAAATGTTATTAGACCATATTAGAACATGTAGAACAATGTGTTATAAGAACAATGTCTTATTAGAACATGTTATTAGAACGTGTCATTAGAACGTGTTATTAGTGTCTTTATTTTGGCAGGACGCAGGCAGGCATGTTGGAAGGCATGTTTTATTTAAAAATCACCAAAAATTTTAAAAGTAAAAAAAGGGCAAAAATCTTTAGTGACTATTAAAGTAAAAAAACGCCCAAAAATTATAACAGAAAAATAGAAAAAAATACGACAGATTAGGGGGAAAAAATCACCTAAAAGTTAAGAGAAAAACACCACCAAAATTTTTCAAAGAAAAATATTGCCAAAAAAGTTTTTAAGAAATAAAAATTTCTGGAACTCACCAAAAATAAAAAATAGAAACATCCCAAAAAATTCAAAGATAAAAAATATCGGCAAAAGTTTGTAAAGAAAAAAAAAATACCCAAAAAATTTTGAGTAAAAAAATTACAAACACTTTAACAACTACTACTAGTGCTACCACTACTGCTACTATTACTTCTACTACTACTACTACTACTACGACTACCACTACTGCTACTATTACTTCTACTACTACTACTACTACTACTACTACTACTACTGCTACTACTAGTACTACCACTACTGCTACTATTACTACTACTACTACTACTAGTGTTAGTAGTAGTAGTAGCAGTAGTACTACTGCTTGTACTACTACTTCTACTCTACAGGGACTGGACTGACGGAGTTTGGTTTGAGGACAGAGTCCACAGAGGACAAACACACAGCACCGCCTGCTGGACGCACTGCAGCATCACTACTGCTGTCTGCTACTACTAGTACTACGACTTGTATTACTAGCCAACATCCTCAGTGTGGACAGATGTCCTCAGTGTGGACAGATGTCCTCAGTGTGGACAGACATTGTCCTGTTAAACCTGCGAGTTTCAGATGAATCATGTTGGATCTGAAAGTAATATTTGTTTTTTACTTTGTAATTTTACCTGACAGGTGTGTGTGTGTGTGTGTGTGTGTGTGATCATTCAGCTGTTTACTTTATTGATTTTTATCTTATGTTTACAGATGACTTGTTTGCAGGAGGAGGAGGAGGAGGAGAAGGAGAAGTTTTATGAACAAAGACTCGAACTTTGCATCCATCTTCAAAAAGAAACTTTATTGCGTGAAAACGACGTTCAGGTGAAGCTGCACACGGTGCAGACACACCTGTAACACCTGGTCAGCTTCTGATTCAAAAGACCTTCATCTGTTCATTCACAACAGGAGCAGCAGGAGAGAGGAGCAAGAGAGAGGAGCAGGAGGAGCAGCAGCAGGAGAGAGGAGGAGCAGCAGCAGGAGAGAGGAGCAGGAGCAGCAGCAGGAGAGAGGAGCAGCAGTAGGAGAAAGGAGGAGCAGCAGCAGGAGAGAGGAGCAGGAGCAGCAGCAGGAGAGAGGAGCAGCAGCAGGAGAGAGGAGCAGGAGCAGCAGGAGAGAGGAGCAGGAGCAGCAGCAGCAGGAGAGAGGAGGAGGAGGAGGAGCAGCAGCAGGAGGAGGAGGAGGAGCAGCAGCAGGAGGAGGAGGAGGAGGAGCAGACTGAGCTGGAATGTTTTGTACTCTGGAGATAAACAGGAATGTTTGTTCACCTGCTGCAGGTCGGACTATGCCCCCCCACTCCCCCCCGCAGTGACAAGGTGTAGTCTGAGGGGGCGGGGCTTCAGCACAGGTAAACAGAGAAAGGCACGTGCGGCTTGTTTACAGGCAGAGAGACATGGGAAGGTCGGTGTCTGGACTAATAACAGGAGGACAGGGGCGGAGTCGGCGGGGGGTCATACTGAAGGGGCAGGGTCCCTGAGGGGTGGGGTCATGTGGTTGGCGGGCGGGGTCTGTGTGTCGTTTGGTCGGCTGTCAGAGTTCAGGAATGTTCCAGTCGGCGAGTTTTCGGGTCGAGGCGACAGAGGTCGTCACACCTTGGGCCGCCGGTCGCGGTGGCCCCGCCCCCTGGCGGTGACATCACTACATGCCCATCCTGATGCTCTGGATGATCTGGAAGATGGCTGCAGAGACGCAGAGACAGACGCTGGACTTTGAGTCGGAGTGATCCCTCTATTCACCAGAGGATCTTTGTCACATCTGCGCATGCTCAGATGGGCTGCGGCTTATCTGAAGCTCCGCCCACTCACACCTGAGACACAGCAGGTGTTTTTTTTTTTCTTATCGATTTGCTTGTTTGATTCAGAGTGACTCGACAGAGCGAAGTGACTCTTCACTTCGCTCTGTCGAGTCACTCGGACTCAAACAAGCAAATCGATAAGAAAAAAAAGCTACGACGACGACAACGACAACACTGAAATATATTTATATTTACTCACCACTGTTTTACATGTTTGTTTATGTTTGTTATATTTGGTTTTATTTATTTTGATGTATTGACACGACTGTTTATATTTGATAACACTTTTTTTATATATTTCTTTATATTTACACATCACTGTTTATATTTATATTAATTCACAGTAGTTTTACATATTTGTGTTTATATTTCCTGACCACTGTTCTATATATTTGTGTTTATATTTATTCGCAGTAGTTTTACATATTTCTGTTGCTGTATTCAGCTGTTTTATAGTATATGTTGCTTGTGTGTGATTCTGCTGTTTAGTGTTTCTGTATTTGTGTGTTTGTGCAGTTTTTTGGGAAGCAGCTGCTGTTTTGACTCCTGCAGAATTGAAGCGTTAATAAAATAAATCAGTTAAATGAAACAATAATCAATAATCAGTTTTTACAGGTGACAATGATGTCAGAGTGAGGACTCACCTGATCCACAGACGACGAAGATGAAGAGGGCGAGCAGCCAGGGACCCACACCTTTGTCCTCAGTCAGGTTCCTCTGCGCACACACACACACACACACACACACACACGCGCGCGCGCGCAGTGAGAATCATTACATCAATAATCAATAACCGCTTCCTGTGACGTCACTCAACGCATCAACTTTGTTGGTTTGAATCTGATTCAATCAGGCTGATCGATCAGCTGATCATGTCATTTATGATCAATCAGAGTCTGAATCAGTGTGACAGATGTGTTATTGATCAGAGTATCGATACTGGTGGAGCTCACTAGAGAACCCGTACCAGTCTCAACTGATCACTTAACACATACTGGTTCCCATTTCCAGACTGGTTCCAGGTCTGCGGACTGGTTTTCAGACTCCAGTGTCCTCAGACTGGTCCCGGTCCCGGTCCCGGTCCCGGAGCGGTCCACGGGTCCCAGCAGCAGCTGTTGTTGAGCTCCGCGCCGCCGGTTGTTAAAGTCAGCGCTGTTCGGTTGTTAAACTCACCGTTGACTTGGCCACGTTCCCGCGCAGAGTGATGTTCTTGCTGTGTTTCTCGTTGGCCATGCGGATTCTCTGTTTGGCCACCATCTTGTCTTCTTCACGGGTGTTTTTAGGCAGTTTAGGTTTGTAGTTTGTCGCTGTGTAGTTTGTAGCTCGTTGTGTCGCTGTCCTCGGTGTCCTCGGTGACGCTGCTGGCGGACTGGGAGCTACTTTCTTCTGTCGACGTCCTCAAAAAGACCAAGCCCCGCCCCCTCAGGCACGCGCCTCCCGCGTCAACCGCTGCGTGTCAAAGTAAGACTTCCTGTGCACTCCTTCAAAATAAAATCCAGTGATGTGGAATAATAGCTTATGACCTATTGCAAAAACTTTTTTAATTACATAAACCAAGCGACTAAAGTTATTAAAAGAAAAACAAGTCAGCTAAAATTATTATTTTTTTAATGAAAGATCTGTTATAATGTTCACTTTATTTATTTGTTTATTTTAAATGAATTTATTTATCTTTAACCTGTTTTTTTCTGTTGTTGTGGTTGCTAAAATCCTTTAAAGATAACATTTTGGCATTATTTTCCCCTGACAGAGGTCCGGGCTGAGCCCCAGGTGAGCTGAAATCCTAGAAACGGCCCATGGATCTTATAGATTATTGATACAAAACATAAATCAACCAAGTAACTAGTAACTAAAGTAATTGAATAAATGTAATGCAGCAAAAAGTGCAATAATCATTCTGACATGTAGAAGAGTAAAAGTATAAAATGGCATTAAATAGAAACACCTGAGTAAATTGCAAGTACCTCAAAATTGTTCTTAAGTACATTAGCAGAGTACTCGATGACGTCCACCAACGATAAAACATCAGAGAAAAAACAAAAGTCAGCCACAGTTTTACAAAGTCAAGCTCTAAAACCAGACCAAATACTCACATCTTTTACTGCAGGAAAAGTAATAATACTACAGTGTACTTTTACAAGCATTCAAAATTTACAAAAAGTACAAAAGTATAATCAGAAAAATGTTATGTACGGAAAGAAAAAATACTCGTTCTGCAGAATCATCTCTGATATTATTGATGACTGATTGTGTTGGTCAGTTTAAATCTATAATCACACATCACTAATTTTCGATGCTATTTTGTATCAATAATCTGGAGGAAGTGAAGCTGTAAAAATGTAAAGGGTTAAAAATGTTTCCCCCTGAGATGGAGCAAAAGCACAAACAATGGAAATATTTGATGAAGTACCTGAAGTGTATATTTCGATGCTGCACTCCCAGTACTTGAGTGAATGTATTTTTAAAAATTGATAGTTTTTCTTTGTTATTGTTGCTGCTTTTACTTTGAAAGCGGAAGTGGCGTCACGCGCCGCTGCTCGGTGGGAACTTGACGCAGCTGTTTAACTTTAAACTTTTATAAAAACAAACTTTTTTATTGTTTTTTTTTTAAAAAAGCGTCACTTTTTGTCGGTCAAACGTTTTCCCGCGTCTCGGAGTAATTAATTAAAATGTTTTTTAAATGTTTTTGAGTGACGTGTCAGAGCGGCGCGCGGACAGTATGCTGATGTGGCACTGGGAGACCCGCCTTCTTCTGACGCATTTCCGGGAGGCAGCTCTTCTTCTTCTTCTTCTTCCGGTACACGTAAACATGGCGCCGGCCATCCCGCTGCTCGCAGGTGGGTGATTTCACTCTGATCAAATCGAGTTGTTGTTGTTTTTGTTTTTAATGTTTACCGGAAAGTTACCGAGTTACCGGACACCGGCTGACGTCAGAGAGCAGGCACTCAGCTGTCCTCGTCTTCCGGTCTTTTAGGTTGAAGAAACATCCCGCCAAACTCAGTGTAAAATCTGATTTCTTTAGTTGATTATTTGTTTTTGGCGGATACACGAACGTCCCGAAATAAAACTTCAGACTTTCTTGGAATCCGCAGAGTCTTCTGACTCATTCGGCATCGATAAAAACCCCAATTACCGATCCGAAACGACCAAAAACCCTCCGAAAACCTCTCACAGTGTCCGCTCCGCGACCGGCTCAGGTGTGTGAAATCAGCCGTGAGCTGCAGGTAAACAGCGAAAAGCCAAAAAAGTTCTGGCTGTTTGGAGGCTGACGCGAATGCCGAATGAAAGAGTCGCTTCTGTTGGTTCAGAAAAATCTTCGGTGATGTTTCATGTGACAGGATGCTCAGCCGGTAAACACGGAAACCTTTAATTAATACAGTTCCTCTTTGGACTTCAGCTCACATCGTCTAAGAGACCTTTAAAAAACGTTGGTGACAGTTGTTTAATTTTCTTTCCTTTAAAATGTTTTGGAAATATTTCCTATTTTTTTCTTAAACTTTTGGTGATTTTAAAAATGTATATGTATAACAATTTTGACATTTTTAAAAGTTTTTTGGTAAAGTTTTTTCCTTGAATTTTTTTTTTTTTTTTTTACATGTTTTTACTTTTTATTTTTGTTTTTTTCCTTTTAAAGGTTTCGGTGATTTTTGGTGAAAACCTGCCTTTTAAATCTGGGGTTGTCAAAATAAAACACAGTTTGTTAGCCAGAAACCAAAAACATATTTTTTGAGTTTCATCATGTGCGGTGAACGTTTCATGCACGTTTGCCGAGTGACTCGGAGGCTAAAAGAAATTTGCCAAACTGAAATGTTACGGCCGCTTCACGATAATCAATAATCAGCTCTTTGTAAACTGTTGATGCTTCAGTTCGAGGATCCGATGGTACGTCTCTGCTCTGCGGGCCTCCCACCTGCCAGCAGCACCCCACCTTCACCAGGTAACATCCTCAACCTCATCTTCATCAACATCATTGCTTTGCATGCAGATAATATATAAACGTGTGTGTGTTTCAGGGACGGTCGGTCCAGCAGGTGTGTGACCTTCAGCAGAGACGGATCGCTGTTCGGCTGGTGCAACGGACACAAGTAACAAAGCCACAATTCATCCACGATTATAATAACCGTAATAACATCAGTGATATTAATAATGACAATAATAACATCAATGATAATAATAATAACAACAATAATAACATCAATGATAATAATAACAACAATAATAACATCAATGATAATAATAATAACAATAATAACATCAATGATAATAATAATAACAATAATAACATC
Organism: Plectropomus leopardus; assembly: GCF_026936395.1. Taxonomy (NCBI): domain Eukaryota; kingdom Metazoa; phylum Chordata; class Actinopteri; order Perciformes; family Serranidae; genus Plectropomus; species Plectropomus leopardus. The sequence goes on along the minus strand of NC_142181.1, from coordinate 225,583 downwards.
AATGATAATAATAATAACAATAATAACATCAGTGATAACGGTAATAATAACAGTAATAATAATTATTATTCTGTTTTCATGAGGAGAATAAGCAGACGTGCGTTTTAAAAACATGACTCTGATCTGACTTGTTAACTGAACGTAAAGGGTTAATTCACTAAAAATCATTTGAGAACTCAGAGTGTGTTTGACATTTAAAGATTCAGTCTGACCGTCTGTCTGTCCCTCTGTCTCTGTCTCGTTCTGTCTCTCAGTGTCTCTGTGGTCAAATCTTCAGACGGCTCCATCGTGTCGACCTTTGACCTGCCAAAGACGTCTCTGCTGGAGTTTTCTCCTCTCAACAACATTCTGGTCACCTGGCAACCGTACAGCAGTAAGACAGGAGACAACAGGAGATGACAGGAGACGACAGGAGACAACAGGAGACAACAGGAGACATGACAGGAGACATGACAGGAGACATGACAGGAGACGACAGGAGACATGACAGGAGACATGACAGGAGACAACAGGAGACATGACAGGAGACGACAGGAGACAACAGGAGACATGACAGGAGACAACAGGAGACATGACAGGAGACGACAGGAGACAACAGGAGACATGACAGGAGACATGACAGGAGACGACAGGAGACGACAGGAGACGACAGGAGACATGACAGGAGACAACAGGAGACATGACAGGAGACATGACAGGAGACAACAGGAGACATGACAGGAGACAACAGGAGACATGACAGGAGACATGACAGGAGACATGACAGGAGACATGACAGGAGACATGACAGGAGACGACAGGAGACATGACAGGAGACATGACAGGAGACATGACAGGAGACATGACAGGAGACGACAGGAGACGACAGGAGACGACAGGAGACATGACAGGAGACGACAGGAGACATGACAGGAGACATGACAGGAGACGACAGGAGACATGACAGGAGACATGACAGGAGACGACAGGAGACATGACAGGAGACAACAGGAGACATGACAGGAGACATGACAGGAGACGACAGGAGACGACAGGAGACATGACAGGAGACGACAGGAGACGACAGGAGAAGACAGGAGACGACAGGAGACGACAGGAGACGACAGGAGACATGACAGGAGACATGACAGGAGACAACAGGAGACATGACAGGAGACAACAGGAGACATGACAGGAGACATGACAGGAGACAACAGGAGACAACAGGAGACGACAGGAGACATAACAGGAGACGACAGGAGACAACAGGAGACATGACAGGAGACAACAGGAGAGGACAGAAGACATGACAGGAGACAACAGGAGACATGACAGGAGACAACAGGAGAGGACAGGAGACATGAATGGAGACAACAGGAGAGGACAGGAGACATGAATGGAGACAACATGAGAGGACAGGAGACATGACAGGAGACAACAGGAGACATGACAGGAGACGACATGAGAGGACAGGAGACACGACAGAAGACAACATGAGAGGACAGGAGACACGACGAGAGACAACATGAGAGGACAGGAGACACGACGGGAGACAACATGAGAGGACAGGAGACACGACAGAAGACAACATGAGAGGACAGGAGACAACATGAGAGGACAAGAGACTATAAGTGATGCTGCAGTGACTTCCTGTTTACATCGCTGATTGCTGCTAATTCGACACGGCTATGTTGACACATTAGTAATGTGTGTGTGTGTGTGTGTGTCTGTCTGTGTGTGTGTGTGTGTGTGTAGAGCCTCAGGACAGCGCTCAGGGGGACGCTAACCTCCAGCTGTGGGACTTACAGAGCGGTCAGCTGATCAAAGCTTTGTATCAGAAGAAGGTGGACTCATGGTGAGGACACACTCACACACACACACACATTGCGTGCGTGTGTGTGTGTGTCATACTGCAGCTCTGTGCTGTGATTGGCTGCAGGTGTCCCAGCTGGTCTGAAGACGAAAAGATCTCAGTGAGGAGCGTCAACAACGAGCTGCACTTCTACGAGAACAACGACTTCAGTAAGTAGTCTGAGCCCAGTTCTCTTCTAGGTTGTAGACAGAACCAGGTGCAGCCTCGGTAGTAGACGGATCCCAGTTCTCTTCTAGGTTAGAGATAGAGCTCCCAGGTGGTAGACGGAGCCCGGCTGATGATGTGTTTGTGTTTTCAGGTTCGATCTCCAACAAGCTCCACATGCAGAAGGTGTCGGACTTCGTTTTGTCTCCCGGAGGTCAGCCCAGTAAGGTGAGGAGGCTCCGCCCCGGCACCTTCACAGAGACCGTCTGAGGTTTAGACCTGGTCTTGATCTTCGTTCTGTTTGTCCCCTGCAGGTCTGCGTCTACGTCCCGGGCAGTAAAGGAGCGCCCTCGTTTGTGCGCCTGTACCAGTACCCGGTGCTGGGAGGAGCCTCCGCGGCGCTCGCCAACAAGAGCTTCTTCAAGGCCGACAGAGTCACCATGATGTGGAATAAGAAAGGTGAGAGAGTCCTGGAGGTCCTGGAGGTCCTGGAGGTCCTGGAGGATGCAGACGATGAATGTGTAATGTCCTCGTTAATGTAACTATAAGGTTGTTAACAATGAGCGTCTCTTTCAGCCTCAGCAGTTCTGGTGACGGCGAGCACTGAGGTGGACAAAACCGGAGCGTCTTATTACGGCGAGCAGACGCTGCATTACCTCGCCGTGAACGGAGAGACGGCTCTGGTCCAATTGCGTGAGTCTCTGAGTCCAAACATCCCATAATACATGATGCATGACATAGTCAAACTTCAGACTGCGGAGCACCCTGTGGACACTTACTGTTGATTATTAATCATTGATAATTGATAAGTTTTGCTCTGTAGTGTCATCAGATCATTAAACGGTGTATCATAACTGTGATATCAGAAATGGTAACTTTTTGAATCCGGATATTTCGGCTGCTGAGGATCAGACGCCGCGCTCGTCTCCGAACCAATCAGGCGCCGACGTTTCCGTTTTGTCTCTGTGTCACAGCGAAGAACGGTCCCATCTACGACGTGGCGTGGAGTCCAAACTCTGCAGAGTTCTGCGTGGTGTACGGCTTCATGCCCGCAAAGACCACCGTCTACAACCTCAAGTGTGACCCCGTCTTCGACTTCGGGACCGGACCACGAAACGCTGCCTACTACAGGTGAGGACGCACCTGTCCTACAGGTGACGACACACACCTGTCCTACAGGCGGGGACGCACCTGTCCTACAGGTGAGGACTCACACCTGTCCTACAGGTGTGAGTCCTCATAGGTGTGAGGATGACTGAGGAGGTGTGAGGATGAATGAGGAGGTGTGAAGATGACTGAGGAGGTTTCAGGATGACTGAGGAGGTGTGAGGAGGTGTGAGGAGGTGTTATCAGACTGAGCGTCTCCTGACGGTGTTGTCCCTCCTGCTGTCAGTCCTCAGGGGCATGTCCTGGTCCTAGCGGGCTTTGGGAACTTGCGTGGACAGATGGAGGTCTGGGATGTCAAGAAGTACAAACAGGTGAAGAAGAAGAAACATTGAACACGGACGGACTCAGTCAGGGTCTGGAAAGTTTTGGAAAGTTTTGTAATTAATTTTCACAAACCTGTCGAATGAACATGATGTGTTCAAGGACCGTCAGAAAAGTACAAATCCAACAATGAGTGTTTGATTGTAGTAGTGAAGTACAATAGCGTTATTGCAGCAGCAGTAGCAGTAGTATTGTAGTATTGTAGTATTATAGTGCAACAGTAACAGTAGTATTAAAGTAGTAGTATTGTAGTATAAGTAATATTGTAGTAGTAGTATAGTATTTTTGCAGTAATATAACCTGTCAGAGACTGTGAGGCTTTCAGCACCGTCTTGGTCCTCCCCTGTTTCCCCTGTCTCCCCTGTCTCACCTGTCTCTGTCTCACCTGTCTCTGCCTCTCCTGTTTCACTTGTCTCTGTCTCTCCTGTCTCCGCTGTCTCAGCTTTCCCTCCTGTCTCTGCTGTCTCAACTGTCTCTGCTGTCTCTCCTGTCTCACCTGTCTTACCTGTCTCTGTCTTCTGTGTCACCTGTCTCTGTCTCTCCTGTCTCACCTGTCTCTGTCCCTCCAGGTGTCCAAACCTCAGGCTCCGGATGCCACACATTTCTCCTGGTGTCCAGACGGCGAGCACATCGTCACGGCGACGTGCTCGCCGCGGCTGCGAGTCAGTAACGGTTATAAGATCTGGCACTACACGGGCTCCGTGCTGCACAGGTGGGAGGCGGCGGCCGGCGGCGAGCTGTGGGAGGTCCTCTGGCAGCCGTTCCCCGACGGCGGCTTCCCAGAGCGACCCGTCAGGTACCAGGCAGTGCCCAGCGAGATGGGGACCACTCAGGCCCCGCCCACGCAGGCGTACCGCCCACCTGCCCTGAGACATCTGCCGGCCACGCCCAGCGCCAAACTGGTGAGGACAAGTTTGACCCAAAACACAAACACTGATTTACAAACTCCAGTTCTGATGAAGGTGGGACATTGTGTCAAACGTAAATAAAAACAGAATAGAGGGATCTGCGAATCCTTTTCAACCGAAATTCAACTGAAGACACCACGAAGACAAGATATCTAATGTTCAAACTGATAAACTTTATCGTTTTTTTGCAAATATTCACTCATTTTGAATTTGATGCCTGCAGAACGTTCTAAAAAAGCCGGGACAGGGGCAACAAAAGATCGGGAAAGTTGAGGAATGCTCAGAGAACACCAGTTTGGATCGTTCCACAGGTGAACTGGTTAACTGGAAACAGGTGAGCGTCATGATTGGGTATAAAAGAAACATCCCCAAAAGGCTCAATCGTGCACAAACAAGTCGTGAACATCTGCGTGAGCCAATAGGCCAACAGTTTATCAACAACGTTTCTCAACGTACACTTGCAAGGAATCTAGGGATTTCATCGTCTACAGCGCATAATATCATCGAAAGATTCAGAGAGTCCGGAGAAGTGTCTGCACATAAGCGGCAAGGCCGAAAACCAACACTGGTGACCTTCGACCCCTCAGGCGGCACTGCATTAAAAACTGACATCATTCTGTGAAGGGTATCACCACGTGGGCTCAGGAACACTTCGGAAATCCATCGTCCGTTAACACAGATCGTCTCGACATCGACACGTGCAGGTTCAAACTCTACACTGCAAAGCCAAAGATCAACAACACCCGGAAACGCTTCTCTGGGCCGAGCTCACCTGAGATGGACTGAAGCAAGGTGGGAAAGTGTGCTGTGGACTGAGGAGTCCACATTTCAGACTGTCTTTGGAAATCATGGACGTCGTGTCCTCCGGGACAAAAAGGAAAAGGACCATCCAGACTGTTATCAGCGCAAAGTTCAAAAGCCAGCATCTGTGATGGTGTGGGGGTGTGTTCGTGCCCATGGCATCATGGGTAACTTTTACATCTGTGAAGGCACCGTTAATGCTGAAAGGCACATACAGGTTTTGGAGCAACATGTGCTGCCATCCACGCAACGTCTTTTTCAGGGACGTCCCTGCTTATTTCAGCAAGACAACACTAAGCCACATTCTGCAGGTGTGACAGCAGCGCGGCTTCGTAGTAAAAGACCGCGGGTACGAGACCGGCCTGCCTGCAGTCCGGACCCGTCTCCCACTGAAAATGTGCGGCGCATTATGAAGCGCAAAATACGACAACGGAGACCCCGGACTGTTGAGCAACTGGAGTCGTACATCAACAAGAATGGGAAATAATTCCACCTACAAAGCTTCAACAGCTAGTGTCCTCAGTTCCCAAACGCTTACAGAGTGTCATTAAAGGAAAGGTGGCGTAACGCAGAGGTAAACACGGACCGTCCCGGCTTCTCTGGAACGTTCTGCAGGCATCAAATTCAAAATGAGTGAATGTTTGCAAAAAACAACAAAGTTTATCAGTGTGAACATTATATGTCTTCGTAGTATATGCAGTTGAATTTAGGTTGAAAAGGATTCTGTTTTTATTTACATTTGACACAACGTCCCAACTTCAGTGGAACTGGAGTTTGTATTAAGAACAAACAAACAAACACTGATTTAATAAAAACAAACACTGACTTTATAAAAACAAACAAACACTGACTTTATAAAAACAAACAAACACTGTCTTTATAAAAACAAACACTGACTTTATAAAAACAAACAAACACTGATTTAATAAAAACAAACACTGACTTTATAAAAAAAAACAAACACTGACTTTATAAAAACAAACAAACACTGTCTTTATAAAAACAAACACTGACTTTATAAAAACAAACAAACACTGATTTAATAAAAACAAACACTGACTTTATAAAAAGATCAAGAACCTAAAGAAGGTGACAACCAATCAGATGTCTCCGTTAGATCCCTCCATACTGATAGTAACAGAGTGTGAGTGGACGCTGTGATTGGTCAGAATCAGGGTCCTGCACACAGCAGTTTCCAGGCCTGGAAAAGTTTTTGAAATTTAGTTTCACAAAGCGGTATAATAACACACGATGTGTTCAAGGACTGTCAGAAAATTTCTAAAAGCCAACGATAATTTTTACAGTTTCTGTCTGACGAATGAGCTCATTTGGGGAATTTCAAAGAAAACAAAACTGCAAAAATGTTTTTCTCAAATCACTAATTTTTTTAAAAGGAAAAAATGACAAATATTTTTGCTTTTAACATATTTATATTTTAAATAACTAAAATAACTTTATAAAAACAAACAAACACTGATTTAATAAAAACAAACACTGATTTAATAAAAACAAACAAACACTGATTTAATAAAAACAAACAAACACTGACTTTATAAAAACAAACAAACACTGACTTTATAAAAACAAACACTGATTTAATATAAACAAACACTGACTTTATAAAAACAAACACTGATTTAATATAAACAAACAAACACTGACTTTATAAAAACAAACAAACACTGACTTTATAAAAACAAACACTGACTTTATAAAAACAAACAAACACTGACTTTATAAAAACAAACACTGATTTAATAAAAACAAACACTGACTTTATAAAAACAAACACTGACTTTATAAAAACAAACACTGACTTTATAAAAACAAACAAACACTGATTTAATAAAAACAAACACTGACTTTATAAAAACAAACAAACACTGACTTTATAAAAACAAACAAACACTGATTTAATAAAAACAAACACTGACTTTATAAAAACAAACAAACATTGACTTTATAAAAACAAACAAACACTGATTTAATATAAACAAACACTGACTTTATAAAAACAAACAAACACTGACTTTATAAAAACAAACACTGACTTTAAAAAAACAAACACTGACTTTATAAAAACAAACACTGACTTTATAAAAACAAACAAACACTGACTTTATAAAAACAAACAAACACTGATTTAATAAAAACAAACACTGACTTTATAAAAACAAACAAACATTGACTTTATAAAAACAAACAAACACTGATTTAATATAAACAAACACTGACTTTATAAAAACAAACAAACACTGACTTTATAAAAACAAACACTGATTTAATAAAAACAAACACTGACTTTATAAAAACAAACACTGACTTTATAAAAACAAACAAACACTGATTTAATAAAAACAAACACTGACTTTATAAAAACAAACAAACACTGATTTAATATAAACAAACAAACACTGACTTTATAAAAACAAACACTGACTTTATAAAAACAAACAAACACTGACTTTATAAAAACAAACAAACACTGATTTAATAAAACAAACAAACACTGATTTAATATAAACAAACAAACACTGACTTTATAAAAACAAACACTGACTTTATAAAAACAAACAAACACTGACTTTATAAAAACAAACAAACACTGATTTAATAAAAACAAACAAACACTGATTTAATATAAACAAACAAACACTGACTTTATAAAAACAAACACTGACTTTATAAAAACAAACAAACACTGACTTTATAAAAACAAACAAACACTGATTTAATAAAAACAAACACTGATTTAATAAAAACAAACAAACACTGACTTTATAAAAACAAACAAACACTGACTTTATAAAAACAAACAAACACTGACTTTATAAAAACAAACACTGACTTTATAAAAACAAACAAACACTGATTTAATAAAAACAAACAAACACTGATTTAATATAAACAAACACTGATTTAATAAAAACAAACAAACAAACACTGATTTAATAAAAACAAACACACACTGATTTAATAAAAACAAACAAACACTGACTTTATAAAAACAAACAAACACTGACTTTATAAAAACAAACAAACACTGACTTTATAAAAACAAACACTGATTTAATATAAACAAACACTGACTTTATAAAAACAAACACTGATTTAATATAAACAAACAAACACTGACTTTATAAAAACAAACAAACACTGACTTTATAAAAACAAACACTGACTTTATAAAAACAAACAAACACTGACTTTATAAAAACAAACACTGATTTAATAAAAACAAACACTGACTTTATAAAAACAAACACTGATTTAATAAAAACAAACAAACGCTGATTTAATATAAACAAACACTGATTTAATAAAAACAAACAAACACTGATTTAATATAAACAAACACTGATTTAATAAAAACAAACAAACAAACGCTGATTTAATAAAAACAAACACACACTGATTTAATAAAAACAAACAAACACTGACTTTATAAAAACAAACAAACACTGACTTTATAAAAACAAACAAACACTGACTTTATAAAAACAAACACTGATTTAATATAAACAAACACTGACTTTATAAAAACAAACACTGATTTAATATAAACAAACAAACACTGACTTTATAAAAACAAACAAACACTGACTTTATAAAAACAAACACTGACTTTATAAAAACAAACAAACACTGACTTTATAAAAACAAACACTGATTTAATAAAAACAAACACTGACTTTATAAAAACAAACACTGACTTTATAAAAACAAACACTGATTTAATATAAACAAACACTGATTTAATAAAAACAAACAAACAAACACTGATTTAATAAAAACAAACACACACTGATTTAATAAAAACAAACAAACGCTGATTTAATAAAAACAAACAAACGCTGATTTAATAAAAACAAACACTGATTTAATAGAAACAAACAAACACTGATTTAATAGAAACAAACACACACTGATTTAATAAAAACAAACACACACTGATTTAATAAAAACAAACACACACTGATTTAATAAAAACAAACAAACGCTGATTTAATAAAAAAAAACAAACGCTGATTTAATAAAAACAAACACTGATTTAATAGAAACAAACAAACACTGATTTAATATAAACAAACACTGATTTAATAAAAACAAGCACTGAGTTAATAAAAACAAACAAACACTGATTTAATAAAAACAAACAAACACTGATTTAATAAAAACAAACAAACACTGATTTAATATAAACAAACACTGACTTTATAAAAACAAACACTGACTTTATAAAAACAAACACTGACTTTATAAAAACAAACACTGATTTAATATAAACAAACACTGATTTAATAAAAACAAACAAACAAACACTGATTTAATAAAAACAAACACACACTGATTTAATAAAAACAAACAAACGCTGATTTAATAAAAACAAACAAACGCTGATTTAATAAAAACAAACACTGATTTAATAGAAACAAACAAACACTGATTTAATAGAAACAAACACACACTGATTTAATAAAAACAAACACACACTGATTTAATAAAAACAAACACACACTGATTTAATAAAAACAAACAAACGCTGATTTAATATAAACAAACACTGATTTAATAAAAACAAACAAACACTGATTTAATATAAACAAACACTGATTTAATAAAAACAAGCACTGAGTTAATAAAAACAAACAAACACTGATTTAATAAAAACAAACAAACACTGATTTAATAAAAACAAACACTGATTTGACCGAGAGTCCTGGAAAAGTCCTGGAAAAGTGAGAGCTGTGTCTGAGGATGATGACACTGTGTTTAACCCCATGTTGTCAGCACGAGGAGGAGCCGCCTCAGAACCAGCGGCCGGCTGAGAGGAGTCTCTCCAAATCAGCTCTGAAGAACCAGAAGAAACGGGAGGCCAAGAAAGCCGCCAAACAGGTGAGCTGATGTCGGCCAATCAGACGGGTCCGCGGTCAGCCGCTGGCTTCCTGTCGGTCAGCGGAGCCGGCAGCTGATTGGCTCAGATTCATGGTGACAAATCTGTGTTTGAGTTATTAAAAATGTTCATAACCTAACCCTCACTCCGCAGGAGGCGAAGGCCGAACCTGAACCCCCATCTGACCCCGCCCCCGTCAGAAACAGCCAATCAGAGCCTAGCTGCGGCGACCCCGAAACTGACAAGAAGATCAAGAACCTAAAGAAGGTGACAACCAATCAGATGTCTCCGTTAGATCCCTCCATACTGATAGTAACAGAGTGTGAGTGGACGCTGTGATTGGTCAGAATCAGGGTCCTGCACACAGCAGTTTCCAGGCCTGGAAAAGTTTTTGAAATTTAGTTTCACAAAGCGGTATAATAACACACGATGTGTTCAAGGACTGTCAGAAAATTTCTAAAAGCCAACGATAATTTTTACAGTTTCTGTCTGACGAATGAGCTCATTTGGGGAATTTCAAAGAAAACAAAACTGCAAAAATGTTTTTCTCAAATCACTAATTTTTTTTAAAGGAAAAAATGACAAATATTTTTGCTTTTAACATATTTATATTTTAAATAAATAAAAATAAAAGTCACAAAAAAAATCGAAAGAAACAAACAAAAAAACGCCACACGCAACTGTTTAATTAAAAAATTGCCAAAAATTTTAAAGAAAACAAAAGATCCCTTTGAGTGTCCTCCCCTGTGATTGGTCAGTGTGTCCTGCCCTGTGATTGGTCAGTGTGTCCTGCCCTGTGATTGGTCAGTGTGTCCTGCCCTGTGATTGGTCAGTGTGTCCTGCCCTGTGATTGGTCAGTGTGTCCTGCTCTGTGATTGGTCAGTGTCCTGCTCTGTGATTGGTCAGTGTGTCCTGCCCTGTGATTGGTCAGTGTGTCCTGCTCTGTGATTGGTCAGTGTGTCCTGCTCTGTGATTGGTCAGTGTCCTGCTCTGTGATTGGTCAGTGTGTCCTGCCCTGTGATTGGTCAGTGTGTCCTGCTCTGTGATTGGTCAGTGTGTCCTGCTCTGTGATTGGTCAGTGTGTCCTGCTCTGTGATTGGTCAGTGTGTCCTGCTCTGTGATTGGTCAGTGTGTCCTGCTCTGTGATTGGTCAGTCGTGTGTGTTTCTGTCTCAGAAGCTGAAGGCGATCGAGGAGCTGAAGGAGCAGCAGGCGGCGGGGAAAGTTCTGCAGAAGAACCAGGTGATTATTGATGATTGATCATTTGATCAGCTGTGAGTGTGTGTGTGTGTGTGTGTGTGTGTGTGTGTGTGTGTGTGTGTGTGTGTGTGTGTGAGAGGCTGGTGTGTAACAGGTGTGTGTGTTTGTTTCAGCTGGAGAAGGTGCAGAAGGAGGAGCAGCTGCTGAGGGAGCTGGAGGAGCTGCAGATCTGACTCTAGGAGGTGCCGCAGGAGCTACGGGCCACGCCCCCTCAACAAAATGACAGTTTGACTTACAAGGAACTGTGTGTGTGTGTGTGTGTGTGTGTGTGTGTGTGTGTGTGTGTGTGTAGCCCAGTTGCTATGCAACATCTGTACAGATGCTGAAGCCTTTGATAGTATTCCTTTCAGAATAAAAGCCTCCTCAGTTCTGATTGGATCAGACTAATAAAGTTTGTTATTGGGTGGCTTTGTCAGCCGTCTGAAGATTCAGCCAAATATCCCAGGGTTCATATGGTCATGGAAAACCTGGAAAAGTCATGGAATTTCAAAAATTCCAACCTTCTGTTTTAACAATTTCTGAAAATAATCACCAAAAATAAATACAAAATCATAAACCATTTCTTTTATTTGAAATCACAAAAAATGTAAAACTTTCCAAAAATAAAAATTATATATATCACCTTGAAATTATATATATCACCTAAAATCACCGCAAAATTGGAAGAAAACAAATCACTAAATCAACTCCTAAAACATTTTAACAATGTAATGAGCTTTTTTTACTTTAATTTAATAGGCCTTTTTTTCTATAAAATTACCAAAAAGTAAAACAACTTCTCAGATTGATGATGTAATTATGAGTCTGATGATAATACGCAGCTCCACTTAAATGTAAATAAAGTTAAAATATTCACTGAAATATTTCTTTAAATTATATTTTCCATTTTTATTTTGAAAAATTGAAAAACAACAACCAGTAATTAAACACAATAATAAATCTGATAATAATAATCAGGTCCAGTCAATTATAAATATTTTTTTAAACATCTTAATATATATCTTAAATATCAAGTATTTGTAAACTGGTTTAAATTATTTTCTTTTATATTTTATCATTCTAAAAGTGACTTGTAAAATGTAAAGTAATAAGATTTATTATGATAAAATTAGGACTTATTCTGATGATAAAAATCAGCCTAATAAAATGTTAATGTAGTTAACATACTCTAAATTGTATTAATTTGTAAATTGCTTTAAATTTTTTCTTTTTTTAAATTTTTGAAAGTAAATCTTGTCTTTAATCATTTTAAATGTGAATTTTAAACTCTAAACCGAGGCAATTTTATTGTGTTAAAATTAGTAATTATGTTGATTTTAAAAAAAGGTTAGCTCCATAAAAAAGTTAATTGACCTAAAATATGAATTTAAAAATGTAAAGATTTTTCAAATTGTTTTAAATTATTATCATTTTTTTATGAAACTGAATTTTAAAATGTAAAAAACACAAAACAGATTTATTGATGATAAACAATACAATACAAACAATCAGTTTGATAATAATAATCAGCGCTATTAAATCTTAAATGCATTTTTTAAAACGCGTTAAATCATTTGTGAACTGGTTCAAATTATTTTCTCTTGAATTTTATTTTTTAAATGTAAGTTTCTGTCATTGGTCAAATCGGCTGTCAATCAAATGTCTCTGCGCTCTTATTGGGCAGTTTCAGGAAACGTGGTTTTCTGTGTGTGCGCTCGTTTTTGTTTCCCGGTCGGTTCGAGTGAGCGGGCGCGTGCCTGCGGCCTGTGCGCGAGCGGCCCCGCCCCGCGGTGACGTCCCGTTGAAGATATGTAACCCCCTTCTCTGAGGCGCGAGTCCATGTGAGCGGAAGCGCGCAGCGGCGGAGCCTCGTTTGTTTTTCTGCTTCAGTCTGTCATCGATCATCGTTTATTGATCACTGATCAGCAGCAGCTTCACTTCCTGTCAAAGGATAAAGCTGTCAGGGAGAAACCGCATCCGGGTGACTTTACGGGGTGAGGTGATGCAGCGCGCGACAGGAAACACGTGCGTTCAGAGCAGCAGAGATTAACAGCGACCAGAGTCACTGACCAGACCTACAGACCGGAGTCACGGACCAGACCTACAGACCGGAGTCACGGACCAGACCTACAGACCGGAGTCACGGACCAGACCTACAGACCGGAGTCACGGACCAGACCTACAGACCGGAGTCACGGACCAGAGCTACATACTGGTCTCAAACAGGTCTCATACTGGTCTCATACAGGACTCATACTGGTCTCATACTGGTCTCATACAGGTTTCATACAGGTCTCATACAGGTCTCATACAGGTCTCATACAGGACTCATACAAGTCTCATACTGGTCTCATACAGAGCTCATACTGGTCTCATACTGGTCTCATACAGAGCTCATACTGGTCTCATACTGGTCTCATACAGGTCTTGGGTTATTTTAGTAATTTTTGAAAGAAAACATCACAGAACATCTGCCAAAGTTTTTTCATCGACAAGAAAAAAAAATATAAAATATAAAAATATAAAATATAAAAATATAAAAAAAACCAAACATTGTAAAGAAAAAAAAAATCCCCCGAATTATTTCTCTTTAATATTTGGTGAATAAAAACAAAACAAAAACAAATTTAAAAAAACTGACAAAAATATTCAGACGTTTCTTTCTTAAAATCTTTTAAAGGAAACAAAAATCTGTCTGATCAACGTTCTGGAGTTTATAGATCTGCTCGGTTGTCTCCGCAGAGTGCTGATGGACAAGCCTCCCTGCAAAGAGGACGACCCGTCTCTGTCCTCGTCCTCTTGTCCGTCCTCGTCCCGTGCTTTGGCGATCAGTGTGTGTGACTCCGCCCCCCTGCTGTGGCGGCGGGAGGACCTGCACTCAGTGAGGTCTCAGGGCCTGGTGGGGGCGCTGCTGGGGTCACTACCCCGAACGCCCCGACAGAACGCCCGACTGGGCCGCCCGCTGCTGCTGCTGCCGGAGGAGGAGGGGCTACTGGCTGAACGCCACACCGCCGCTGCTGCCCCACTCACTGATTACCAGGTCAGTTTAACCACCTTAATCCAGAGCTTGGCAAATAATTGAAAATCAGTCGAAAGTGACCTCTAACCGACGTGACCTCTAACCGACGTGACCTCTAACCGACGTGACCTCTAACCGACGTGACCTCTTAGCGACGTGACCTCTAACCGACGTGACCTCTAACCGACGTGACCTCTAACCAACGTGACCTCTAACCAACGTGACCTCTAACCGAAGTGACCTCTAACCGACGTGACCTCTAACCGACGTGACCTCTAACCGACGTGACCTCTTAGCGACGTGACCTCTAACCAACGTGACCTCTAACCAACGTGACCTCTTAGCGACGTGACCTCTAACCAACGTGACCTCTAACCGAAGTGACCTCTAACCGAAGTGACCTCTAACCGACGTGACCTCTAACCGACGTGACCTCTAACCGTCGTGACCTCTAACCGACGTGACCTCTAACCGACGTGACCTCTAACCTAAGTGACCTCTAACCGACGTGACCTCTAACCGACGTGACCTCTAACCGATGTGACCTCTTAGCGACGTGGCCTCTAACCAACGTGACCTCTAACCGTGACCTCTTAGCGACGTGACCTCTTAGCGACGTGTGGTCGGAACTAATTGTTGTATAATATCAAACAGCCGATGGTCCGACAGCAGCGCAGTGAGACAGACAGACAGAGCGCAGCTTCTCCTCACAGCACCAAAGTGTCTGAAACAGACACATCTGCAGAGGTGAAAGTGACTTCTTTAGACTCTACAGACGACTTTGTGTTAGTTTCAGCTTTAATCAGACTTTGGATGAATTATTTAGAAACAGCAGGACGCATCGCTCCGTGTCTCATCCGGCCGCTCGCGCTGAGCTCTCGTTATTATTACCAACACGCCTTAAACCAGTTTAACCTCTGAGAATGTTTGACATGTTGTTGTTGGCAGGATGGAGGGGCGGAGCTCCGTGTGCACGAGGAGCAGCAGGAGCAGCAGAGGAGTTACGAGGAGCAGCGTGTCCTTGCTCTGCAGGACAGGAAGTCGGCGCTGCTCCGAGCCATGACATCATCAGACACAGGTGAGACAGGTCACCTGGATGTGGCGTTTCTCTCCTGTCGTCCGCTCTAATGGTCCCTCCTCTGGTCCCTCTGGTCCCCTCAGGGTCGGGGGCTGCAGACGAGGCCCTGCGGAGCCGCCTAGAGGCCCTGGAGTGCAGCTTCAGCTTCCCCCGCTCGGCGATGGCTGTGCAGCTGAGCACGGCAAGGGCGGGGCTTTCTCACTGCCTTGAGGCCCGCCGCTTCCTGCGGGCCGACTGGCCAATCAGAGAGCCGGACGAGCCGCGCCGCCGTGCCAGATACCAGGTGTTCAAAGACCTGCGGGGGCGGGGCTTCTACCTGACATCAGCAGGGAAGTTCGGAGGAGACTTCCTGGTGTACCCAGGTTAGTGTGGAACCATCAATGTCCTCCAGGCCTGGAAAAGTTTTTGAAAAGTCCTGGATTGTAGTTTCACTGAGCAGTGTAACGACAGGAAGTGTCCATAGAATCTGAAAATGCAACAATTTCAGTTTTTACAGTTTCTGTCTGAAAAATGAGGAATATTTTTTTTCGCCGTCTGAGTGACAGCTGCAGGTGACGTTAAATTATCACCATGGTAACACAAACAGGAGGCAGCAGCTCGTTTAATATCACCGTCGCCAATAATCACTATTCCGATAACGAATATTCTGTGTTAATAAATCCAACAGTCACATCCAGCTGTCTCAACTACAAACCGACATAAAGCTGACGTTACGAACAAAAAGACCAGAAAAGAAACTTATCAGCACAATACAAACCTCTCAGTCCAGACTGAGGCATGATGGGAAATGCAGGCTAAGTGATTGGGACCGCAGTGAAGCGTGAAAGGATAATAGAAGCCGAATATTTCACTAGATGAGATTTAATGAATTCTGGAAATGATGACACCTCCATCTTCTTTTTCATTAATCTGGACTTTTAGACTTTAGCTTGCTCGAGTTTTTGGAAACGTTTGTCCTCTGTCAGCTGTGCCGAGACACGGAGCTACTAGCTTACAAATACAGGTTAAGTCTGCAGGTTTAATCACTAAATCTGTTTATGCGAAATGATTTTTTGTCTGCTGATATCGTCGTAACACAATGGAGCAGCTGAGCATTTCTGTGTTTATATCTGATGTATTTATTTATTTTGGGAAATGATCTTTAGAAAGTATCAGCTCAAGTTGGCCAGCGGACTCGACAGGGACTAGAAAACGTGTGTGCAGGTCGTTGCTGAGGTCCGAGCAGTGAACAGGTTTCGTTTCAGGTTTCGGACCCTTCTGACGTGACTGATGGTTTCCAGGAATCAGTCAGACGCCGCGTGTTTCCATGGAAACGGAGATAACGGTCACTAAAAGCTTTTTACTCTGTGAGCTAATTGCTAATTGATTTTATTTTGTTGGTAATAGTTGTATAATCACAATATTACACTGGAGGGTCAAAATTAACCCTTCAGGGACGTTAAATCTCGCCCTGCGATGTAAAGTCACTTCATTTGAAAACCCCAAAAATTTGTAAAAAGATGTTCAAATTTGTTCTTGAAAGTTAAAAAAATAAAAAAATGTGCTCAGAAATTAAATTAAAAAAAAACACACGGCCGTTTGGACAGAAAGACTGTCCCCCTGTTGGAGTGTCTCTGCTGAACGTCCCTCTCGTCTTCAGGTGATCCTCTTCGTTTCCACGCTCACTTCATTGCCGTCTGTCTCTCTCTGGACGAGTCTGTCTGCCTGCTGGACGTCCTCGCCGTGGCTCGTCTGGGGTCCAACGTGAAGAAGACGGTCCTGCTGTGCTCGCCGGGGGTGGACGGACACGTCCTATACACCTCATTACAGTGGAGTGGGATGGTCTAGACCCTCAGACCAACCCATCAGGTCTCAGACTGCCATCTGTGTCAGGAGGACGCCGTCTGTGTCAGGAGGACGCCATCTGTGTCAGGAGGACGCTGTCTGCTGACAGACATTTAAATAAACGTTGAGTTAAGCGTTTTTGGACCTGGTGGCGCCCCCTACTGAGCATCTCCAAATAATCTCACAATCACTTGGACTTAAATATTTGCCATCATTTCACGTCCTGTAAGTTTCGTGACAATCGGACAAAAAGTTCCTGATTTCTAATCATCTTTTTGTCTCCGGTGGATTTTCATGAAACTTCGAGGTGTTTCAGGTTCCTCAGTTTCAGCTCTTTCTCTGAGCCACGCCCCCTCTGAAGCTCATTGGTCTTTAAAATTCAGAGACGTCAAGAAGCTTGTGATACCTTCAGAGACGCTCACTGTGATGAATCCAATTTGATTCAGACCTGGATCAGGATCCCTGTCTTTCCTGAAGTGGATGAAACCTGCACAGACTCGCGACAGAGAGCTGAGTGCCGGATCGATCCAATAAATATAGACGGAGGTTTACTTTGTGACTGAAACAAAGGAGGAACAGCTGAGATCTGACGTGGACCGCCGGCTCCAGGACCCGTCACAGACCTCAACCTGCCGGATCTGGGTGTTTGAGTTAGAGTCAGTGTGTGAATGCCGTCCTTCCTTCATCAGGTAGAAATGTTGTCTTAATGCCGAGAACCAGTCAGCAGAGCAACCCCCAGAACCTGGACATCTCCTTCTGGGACTGCTTGGACCAGAACAACTGATCTCACAGATGTCCCAAAACCTGCATGTTGTTATGTTTTAGTTGCTTCAGTTTTTGGAATAAATTTAAAAAAACTGTAAAAAAGTGGCAACGATTTGTTTTCCTTCATTAAAGTGGAAATCAGAGACGTCTTTGTCCAAAGAGGACAAACCTGCTCTGTTTGTCTTTCAGAAAGTGATGTCCCCACAAACCTGTATTTTCAAACACATTCCAAGTCTTTCAGGAGATGCCCTCTGTGTCCCTGTGTCTCTGTGTCCTATGTCTCTATGTCTGCTGTCCTCATGTTACTGTGTCCCATGTCTCTGTGTCTGCTGTCCTCATGTATCTGCTGTCCTCATGTTTCTGTGTCCTCATGTATCTGCTGTTCTCAAGTATCTGTGTCCTCATGTCTCTATGTCTGCTGTCCTCATGTCTCTATGTCTGCCATCCTCATGTCTCTATGTCTGCCGTCCTTATGTCTTTGTGTCCTCATGTCTCTGTGTCTACTGTCTCATGTCTCCATGTCCTCATGTCTCTGTGTCTGCTGTCCTCATGTATATGGGTCCTCATGTCTCTCTGTCCTTGTTTATGTGTCCTCATATCTCTGTGTCCTCATGTATCTGTCTTCATGTCTCTGTTTGCTGCCCTCATGTATCTGTGTCCTGATGTCTCTATGTCTGCTGTCCTGATGTCTCTGTGTCTGCTGTCCTGATGTCTCTGTGTCTGCTGTCCTCATGTATATGTGTCGTCATATCTCTGTGTCCTTATGTATCTCTGTCCTCATGTCTCTGTGTCTGCTGTCCTCATGGTTCTGTGTCTGACTCGTGAGTGTATTTGACCTGTAGGTGCGTTTCACTCGTGGGTGCGTTTGACTTGTTGTGGGTGCATTGGACTTGTGGGTCCACTAGACTCGTGGGTGCGTTGCACTTGTTGTGGGTCCATTAGACTCGTGGGTGCATTAGACTCGTGGGTGCATTAGACTCGTGGGTGCGTTTGACTTGTTGTGGGTGTTTGACTCGTTGGTGCGTTTGACTTGTTGTGGGTGTTTGACTCGTGGGTGCGTTGGACATGTGGGTCCACTAGACTCGTGGGTGCGTTGGACTTGTTGTGGGTGCATTAGACTCGTGGGTGCATTAGACTTGTGGGTGCGTTTGACTCGTGGGTGCGTTTGACTCGTGGGTGCGTTTGACTCGTGGGTGCGTTTGACTTGTTGTGGGTGTTTGACTCGTGGGTGCGTTGGACATGTGGGTCCATTAAACTCAAGGGTGCGTTGCACTTGTTGTGGGTCCATTAGACTCGTGGGTGCGTTGGACTTGTGGGTGCATTAGACTCGTGGGTGCGTTGGACTTGTTGTGGGTCCATTAGACTCGTGGATGCGTTGGACTTGTTGTGGGTCCATTAGACTCGTGGGTGCATTAGACTCGTGGGTGCATTTGACTCGTGGGTGCGTTTGGCTTGTTGTGGGTGTTTGACTCGTGGGTGCATTGGACATGTGGGTCCCCTAGACTCGTGGGTGTGTTGGACTTGTTGTGGGTGCATTAGACTCGTGGGTGCGTTTGACTCGTGGGTGCGTTTGACTTGTTGTGGGTGTTTGACTCGTGGGTGCGTTGGACATGTGGGTCCATTAAACTCGAGGGTGCGTTGCACTTGTTGTGGGTCCATTAGACTCGTGGGTGCATTAGACTCGTGGGTGCGTTGGACTTGTTGTGGGTCCATTAAACTCGTGGGTGTGTTGGACTTGTTGTGGGTCCATTAGACTCGTGGGTGTGTTGGACTTGTGGGTCCATTAGACTCGTGGGTGCGTTTGACTTGTTGTGGGTGTTTGACTCGTGGGTGCATTGGACATGTGGGTCCCCTAGACTCGTGGGTGTGTTGGACTTGTTGTGGGTGCATTAGACTGAAGACTCCACCAAAGATCAGGTGACAGCTTTTTAATCGTCTGAGGTCTGGGTGAGCTGAAGTGGATCTGGTCCAGCTGATCTGGATCCAGTTTAGCTGAGCTGGATCTGGTCCCGTCAAGCTATGTGGATCTGGTCCAGCTGATCTGGATCTGGTCCAGCTGTAATCCTCCAGCTCAGATGGGTGTTGCTGCCTGCTGATTGGTGGAGCTTCCTGTCAGCTGATCAGTAGAATGGAACGGTGCCGCACCAGTTGACGGCAGCTCCATCCCACTTGGTTTTAAGGGTCATGTCCAGTGGAGGGGACATCCTTTCAGCGTGTCCCTCTGAGTGTCTGCAGGATGTCTCCCAGTGGTGAGAGTGAGTGTCTGCAGACAGAGTTAGACATAGTTAGTTAGCAGTTAGTTAGTTAGACACGAACCAGGTACCGATGGACACCCTGTCACTGCAGGATGTGCGTCCTCACCTACAGTCAGTTTGGCTGTCTTCTGGGAGCTCCGCCCATTGTAGTAGTACAGGTGGAACTGGTGCTCCGTCCTCCAATCAGAGAGCAGTGAGTGGTCGATGCTGAACAGCACCGAGAATCCGCCATTAATACAGCAGAGCCACACAGGGAACCGTGGCGTCTTCAGCATGCTGCCCACCTGAGGACAGAGGACACAAGCTTCCCACTTGAGGACAGAGAACACAAGCTGTCCACCTGAGGACAGAGGAAACAAGCTGTCCACCTGAGGACAGAGGACACGAGGACATGCTGCTGGATTTGAAGTTTCTAAAATTTTAGGACATTTTAAGATTTTTAGATATTTCCAGGTTTAATTATCTCTGAAACGGCGCTGAGACTCATGTATGCATGTGCACTGTTTCCTGCCCATTCACCACACGCCGTTACCTATAACGTCCCTCTGTGTCTCTGTCCGTCTATATTCAGCGGCGTCCTTGAGACATCAAGTGCTGTGATCGGTCAGTTGGGACGCCTGCTGTCCATCACAGACTTAAACATTCACACACTGTAACATTCACACTGAAACATTTACACTGAAACATTCACACACTGTAACATTCACACTGAAACATTTCCACACTGAAACATTCACATACCGAACATTCACACTGAAACATTTCCACACTGAAACATTCACATACCGAACATTCACACTGAAACATTTCCACACTGAAACATTCACATACCGAACATTCACACTGAAACATTTCCACACTGAAACATTCACACTCTGAAACATTCACATGCTGAACATTCACACTGAAACATTTCCACACTGAAACATTCACACTCTGAAACATTCACATACTGAACATTCACACTGAAACATTCACACACTGAAACATTTCCACACTGAAACATTCACACTGAAACATTCACACTGAAACATGCACATACTGAACATTCAAACTGAAACATTTACACACTGAAACATTCACACACTGAAACATTCACATATTGAACATTCACACTCTGAAACATTCACACACTGAAACATTCACATACTGAACATTCACACTCTGAAACATTCATACACTGAAACATTTACACACTGAAACATTCACACTGAAATATTCACATACTGAACATTCACACACTGAGACATTTACACACTAATACATTCACACTGAAACATTCACATACTGAACATTCACACACTGAAACATTCACACACTGAATCATTCACATACTGAAACATTCACACACTGAAACATTCACATACTGAACATTCACACTCTGAAACATTCATACACTGAAACATTTACACACTGAAACATTCACACTGAAATATTCACATACTGAACATTCACACACTGAATCATTCACACACTGAATCATTCACATACTGAACATTCACACACTGAATCATTCACACACTGAACATACACACACTGAGACATTCACACACTGAAACATTCACACTGAAACATTCACACTCTGAAATGTTCACACTGAAACATTCACATACTGAATATTCACACACTGAAACATTCACACACTTCAGCTTCATCCGTCAGCAGCACGTTCACACGACTGCGACCTGACGCAGCTTTTCTCATCAATAATAACCGAGTCATTCAGACCTTAACAAGTCATTCAGGTCACATCTGATCCTCCGTCTGCTGCTGCCTTTAAATCATAGTGACAAAAAAAAATGCCGCCAGCAGGAGACACAACGATACCTGCACCTCCTCGCACTGCTCCTCTCCTGCAGGAGGTGCTCCTCTACTTAAACATACCTGCGGCAGTCTGCCTGTCTCCATCTGCTCTCGGCTCCAGTGTAAATATCCCACATCGCTGCGGGACAGGACGCCCTGCAGGGGGCGCTCTAGAGCCTCGCCATCCTCCCCAAAATACTGAATCCCGTTAAAGACCTGTGGACTCGCCTTCCCCGTCAGCAGCAGGTTCACCAGTGCCTGCAGACACAGAACAGGGGAGAGCACCCACAAACAATCTCACTTACTGCAAGACAACCAGGAGAGCAACCAGCAGAGCGACCAGCAGAGCAACTAGGAGAGCAGCAGCAGAGCGACCAGCTGAGCACCCAGGAGAGCAACCACCAGAGCAACCAGCAGAGCAACCAGCAGAGCAACCAGCAGAGCAACCAGCAGAGCAACCAGGAGAGTGACCAGCAGAGCAACCAGGAGAGCAACAGCAGAGCAACCAGCTGAGCAGCCAGGAGAGCAACCAGCAGAGCAACCAGCAGAGCAACCAGGAGAGTGACCAGCAGAGCAACCAGGAGAGCAACAGCAGAGCAACCAGCTGAGCAGCCAGGAGAGCAACCAGCAGAGCAACCAGCAGAGCAACCAGGAGAGCAACCAGCTGATCAGCCAGGAGAGCAACCAGCAGAGCAACCAGCAGAGCAACCAGCAGAGCGACCAGGAGAGCAACCAGCAGAGCAACCAGCAGAGCAACCAGCAGAGCAACCAGGAGGACAACCAGCTGAGCAGCCAGGAGAGAGACCAGGAGGACAGATTTTTCAGGAACATTCAGTGAGAGCTCTCTTGTCCACAAGACAAGCAGGTGTGTCCTTCAACATGTGTGTCCTCACCTGACCGCAAACAAAGTCTCCCAGACTGAGGTGGAGCAGGTGCGAGGTGGATGAGTCCAGATCCTCCTTCAGCCTGTGAGGACAGAAATTTTTGTTTGTTTGCGTCTTTGTAGCATGTGATGGGCTGAGCGGCCTGTAGAGGGCGCTGGAGGCGGCTGTGGGTAAGTTTACCTGTAGGTGTGGTTACCTGTAAGTGGGTGTGGTTACCCGTAAGTGGGTGTGGTTACCTGTAAGTGGGTGTGGTTACCTGCAGATGGTGCGGGAGCAGATGAGGCTGTAGAGGAAGAGGATGACTCCGTGACTTCCCTCTGCTGTGAACTGAACAGTGAAAATAAGTAAAAAGTTTCTATTTATATTTTCTATAACTTCATATTAAAAATTGTTACAAAAAATCTAACTTTTAAAATATTTTTCACCACTTTGTTGGGGTCATATTTTGGTCAAATCACAGCGGTTAGTTTGAAGACTTAAAAACTGACAGCAGCAAAAGAAAAGCGATGTGGCTCCAGATTTCAAAAGGTTAAAATGTTCTGCAGGTTTACGATGAGACAAACTGACTTGTCATACTTGTATTATGACACGTTTTTTTGGGGGGGTTTGGCGCCCAACTGACCGACTCAAAGATGCTTTGAGGGTTTCAGGTGCTGACGTGAACTCTTCCTGCAGTGATGATGATCGGCGCCATGTCTAAGAAGCTGCGGCCCGCTAAAATATAAATAAAAATATCAGCGAGATAACTTCTGCTGCTGATCCTCAGACTCTCCGGTTCAGATCGCAGCTCAGAAATGAAAAAAGTCACGACACGTTTCGGTCGAGCACTTTGAGCTGTCAGTTGATTTTAAGTCAGTCGGACTGAAGATGTGAGGGGCGTGGCCTTTCTAAGACCTGGTCATAATGCCCTGGTCTGGCCAGCGTTTGGTCCAAACGTGAAACCATCAATTCGAGTCTCTCAGATAAATAATGGACAAAAGACAACTCACGCTGTGAAGATGCTGCAGGATGAAGCTCCGCGCCATGTCCTTCGTGTTGAAGGTGAAGAGCTGCAGCTGAAAGACATTCACATGTTCAGCTGGAACTGAGGACAGGAGGACGACCAGGACATGAAGACAAATCCTGAAAACATCCGTCAGGGACACTCAACCTACTCTGCTCTACTCGCCTTTTTTTGGTTTTCCATTGGAAAAAGTACCTGGTACCTGGTACTACCTTTTTTAGTACCTGCTCTCCTGGGGTTCCAAAAAAGGCCGACTGGGTACTAAGAGGTACTAACTCTTAGTAAGTGACGTGCCGTCTGACGTGAAACACTGCAGGCCGCTGATTGGCCAGACAAAATCGTCACTGCGTCATCAATGCACGGCACGTACAGAATACACGTACAGAATACACGTACAGAATACCCTGAACAGCGCAAACAGCTAAACTATTGTAGCGGCCAAAGTTTTGCATCTTTTTTTTTTCTTTCCCAAAATGGCAAACAGAAAAATCACGCCGTGGTCGCTCGAGGAGGTGCAAACGAACAATATGTAAATTTTGTGTTTATTCGCTCATTACTTTCCTTTTCTGAACATCCGTCTCCACTATTTAACTTCCGTGTTTATTACTGCTGCAGCCGTCTGTGCGTGAAGCGGCGCTGCGCTCAGATTCCTTCGTTTCCGTATTGACCTGAACTCCTCATCGTCCGACAGAAGGACAGAAACAGAGAGGACACGTTAGCGGTGGGTATTAGTACAGTCTGTCTCACAGTAACTCTGTTATTGACCGCGCACTGTAACACTTTATCAATGTCACATGTTTAGTGGTGCGCACCGGAAAATGGGGCTCCCCCGAGGTGGGAGTGTCCCATGGCGTTGCTATGACAACCAGCTACACTGGGCCGGTACTATCTTCTAATGGAAAACAACCCCCAGAAAAGTCCCCGATACCAAAGGCGAGGCGAGGAGAGCCGGTACCGTGTAGTGGAAATGTGCCATTAAAGGACTAAAACAATTCTCAGTGTCCCAATCACATTTTTACTGTCGGTTAGAAAATGTTTGGTGGGCCACCAGTGACCCTGTCAGGGTCCAGATTAGGGCCTTGAGCCATAGGTTGAGTATCAGTGCCACAAAGCATGATTATGTCATGATGACATCACAGTACCTTCTCCGTGAAGGTGTCCAACTTGTAGTCCAGGTGCGGCGTGGTGCAGTATTCTTCGGTCACCAAGGTAACGGTGGCACTGACCTCCTGACCGGCCAACCAGAGGCTGTCGCTCAGCGCTGCTGCCAGCGCCCCATCCTGCCCCTCCTGTCCTACACACAGACTGGAGACAGAGACATGTCCCAGTCCAGTTAACCAGACAGTCAGCGTGTCAGACCCTGGTCAGTCAGCAGGATCTGGACCTGGACCTGGATGTCCAGTCAGACTTGGAAGTCTCCTTATGTGGATCTGTTCTTAGCAGGTGGTGGACAGTCTGAAATGTCTCTGTGATGCTGGAGACGTCCCCTGGAGACAGAACTGTCCTCTGACACCTGTCTACTAAACTGTTGTCTCATGTTACAGCTGTGTTTTCCATCCTGTCCCCACCGTCTGTCCTCACCCTTTGTCCTCACTGTCTGTCCTCACCTGTCCAGCGTCCGTCCCTTGGAGCCACTCTGCCGCATGAACAGCAGGTGTTTAATGATCCGAGCCTGAACCGCCATTTGAATGACCCGAGCCCCGCCCTGAAACACACACACACACACACACACACACACACACACACACACACACACACACCTGTCCAGGTGAGACAGAGGACAGATGGTCGGCTTTTAACCTGTGACTGGTTTTATCATTAAATCCTACAAATGTCCTATAGTCTCGACAGACCAGAAACAATCGGCTGCGTGTCTCCTCTGGCTGAGGTCAGAGGTCAGTGGGTGTGTTTTGGGTCTCACCGTGTCGCCGTGCAGAGCGAAGGCGTCCTCACCGTCAGGCTGTCTGAACTGAAACACAGATGTCCTCCACTCGAAGCTGAAAACATGAAACGTCTTTCCAAACAGGATCCTCCTCAAACCCTGAACCAGAGGACAGAGACACAGATCAATCAGTCCTGATTCACCTGATCCATCAGTCCAGCCCCGCCTCCAGGTTGTTATGATGATGTCATCACGTGACGAGAGGACTGGTTCATGTCATCAATAATCGATAAAATGTATCAAAGCTTCTTAAAGCTGAAAGGATTTGAGGCTGCCCGCAGCACGCCGCCCGCAGCACGCCGCCCGCAGCACGCCGCCCGCAGCACGCCGCCCGCAGCACGCCGCCCGCAGCACGCCGCGTACAGACTCTCTGACATTCAGCAGAAAGAGGGTGAACGTTAAGGGTCTGACCTCTGTCAGCTGGGGCCCGACCGGCTCTCCTCCGAGGCCCCGGGACACCGCCAGGCTCCTGGGGACGCAGCAGAGCTGCGGAAGGGCCCTGCAGGAGCCAGGGGCCTCCTCCTGCTCCTCCTCATTCCCCACATCCAGCAGCCTCTGAGGAGAGGAGGAGCAAACACCTGAACACACCTGCTAATACTACTACTACTACTGGTAATACAACTACTACTACTGCTAATACAACAATTACTACTGCTAATACTTCTAATATTAATACTGCTTATACTTCTAATATTACTACCACTGCTAATACAACTACTACTGCTACAGCTACTGCTAATACTACTACTACTACTACTACAGCTACTACTACTACTACTGCACACACATACGCACACACACACACACGCATGCACGCACACACACACACACGCACACACACACACACACGCACGCACGCACGCACACACACACACACACACACGCACACGCACGCACACACGCACACACACACACACACACACACACACACACACACATACACACAGCAGAGACCAGATCTAGTCTGACCAGGTATGTTTTTTTTGTTTTTTTTAAAATCACCAAAAACTTTTTAGGGACAAAAATAGCAGATTTTTTTTCTCAGAAAGTTTTTAAAAAACAAACAAACAAAAGTTTTCTGTCTGTCCAGGGGACAGACTGACAGCATCCAGTCACACACATATGTGACATATATATGTGTGTGTGTATGTATACATATACACACACACGTAATATATGTGTGTGTTTGTATATATACATATATGACATATGTGTGTGTGTATGTATGTATACACATATATATATGTGTGTGTGTGTGTGTGTGTGTATATACACACATATATATGTATACCTCCTGTGGTACAGGTGATGGATGTGTACTTACATGTTGTGTCTGCAGCCTGCAGTAACAAAAATGATTCATTATTTTAATCAATCAATCAATCAATCAGCCTGACAGACACTTAGTTGTTCTCAGTGAAACTTTCCTCCAGTTCTGAAGGTCAGAGACCTGATCCAGGATCTGCTGAAGCTCCGCCTCCATCTGAAACACACATATACACACACACACACACACACACACACAGTAACACACACATACAGTAACACACACACACACAGTAACACACAGACACACACACAGTAACACAAACACACACACAAACTTTAATCTTCATCTGTTCTGAAACAGGAAATATTAACCCTTTCAAACCTGCGCTCACTGGCTTCATTTATTTTGAAAAAAAAAAAACACATGAAGTTACAAGTCACAAGAAAATTACCTTAAATTCATAAAATAAAAAAAAAAAACAGCTTAAAAAAAGCTAACAAAACACAGAGAGATGCAGAGCGTCTTTAAAATGATTCAAAATTTAAATGTATTATTATTATTATTATTATTATTATTATTATTATTCGAGTTGATTTAAAGTCCAAACTGGATCTGTAAAGATGTAAGAAGGTCTTACCTGCAGCCGGTCAGAGCGATGCTTCACCTGAGTGACATGCACACACACAGTGACACACACACAGTGACACACACACAGTGACACACAATCAGTGACACACACACACACAAACAGTGACACACACACAGTAACACACAAACAGTGACACACACACACACAAACAGTGACACACACACAAACAGTGAAACACACACACACACACACACACACACACAATGCCGACCCCCTCGGAGAGAGATCTGTGTGTTTTTTCACCCTGAGTTGAGTCTTACAGACAGTTTTGAGATAACTAAATATACCATGGAAGGTTTGGAAAAGTCCTGGAATTTTTTAAAAGTGTTTTACAAACTGTCAGAAATTTAATAATGAAACAATCATTTCTGTTTTTACAGATTTGACTGATAAGTTGGATCATTTTGGAGATTTTTGGAGGGTTTGTTTTCTTAAAAAATCACCAAAAATATTAAAAGAAAAGAAAACAATCGCCCAAATTTTTTCAGGAATAATAAAATTATCAACAATTTTCAATCAAGATAAAAAAAAAAACACGGAAATATTTTCTTTAAAACAATCACCAACATTTGTTAATGAAATAAAAAGACAAAACCTGTTTTCTTTAAAAATCACCAAAAATGGTTAAGAAAGACAAACTCCATTTTTTAATTTAAAAAAACATGTTTAAAGAGAAAAAAGGCAAATTTTTGAAAGAAAACGTGTTGTTAGAGAGCAAGTTTCCTTAAAAATCATCAGTAAAATAAACACAATCCAGACTAAATATACAGTTGTATGTTCCTCCCCTAAAGCCAAAATGACTCCAGTCCCTCCGTCTCATAAATAACAGACAGTCCCTGAGTTATGCGTCAATATTGAGCTCTGATCCTTTTCTGAATTCAGTATTTTCTGAATAATTTTGATGTAAAAAGCTGTTGTAAAGCGATGAAAGAACCGATGAGGAGAATCAATGGTCGTTTCAGACAACGTTTGGTCTTTAAAGTCCTGGAAAAGTCCTGGAAAAGTCCTGGAAAAACTGTCTTAACATCAGCGCAGATCAAAGTCTGAACATTTTGAAAAACAAAAGCTGGAATTGAAATCAAACTGCTGATTGTTCATGTGGACATGATCATGGACAGAGACAGAAAGACTGATGGTTTGTGGACGCAGCTGTCTCTGACTGTGAGACTCTGACACGTTGTTAATTTTTTACAGCGTGGACCCGAAGGCGGTCCAGCCGCGTCTCAGTCTGCCAACATCCGGATGAAATCCTGGACTTTAATCGTCCCCCTATTGAACACGACACCAGCATTAAACACATGACGGACTCTGTCTCAGTGTCAACACGTCCTCACAGAGACACACACACACAGACACACAGAGACACACACAGAGACACACACAGGGACACACAGAGACACACACGGACACACAGAGACACACAGGGACACACAGAGACACACACAGGGACACACACAGGGACACAGAGACACACAGGGACACAGAGACACACACAAGGACACAGAGACACACACAAGGACACAGAGACACACAGGGACACACAGAGACACACACAGGGACACAGAGACACAGAGACACACACAGGGACACAGAGACACACACAGGGACAGTGTCAGTGTCACCGTGGGGGACCACACAAAGAAAGGCCCGGACAGATCAGAAGAAACCTGCTCCAGACTCGACACAGAGCCGAGTCGCTCTGGTTTCCACCGAGTCTCGCCACTTGTTCATTTTAAAACGTCTGAGGTCACTGTCTGATCGATCTGATCGATCGGGGTTATTCTGCTCTTCTATGACTGTACACTCAGGTGTGGAGCTGAGCTGCTGGACCTGGTCTCTGTGATCCAGAATCTCCAATTTGAGCTCCGGATGAGACATTCTGGTCTTTAGAGGACGTGGACACCCACCAGAACAGAGACAGGAGCATCCACAGGGACAGACAGAGATGCTGCAGGTGGTCAGTCAGAGTGTGAGAGACTGCACAGTCATCACCTGAGCTTCAGTTTGACTCAAGAACCGCAACATGCAGCAACACGCAGCAACACGCAGCAACACGCAGTCAACACGCAGCAACACGCAGCAACACGCAGTCAACACGCAGTCAACACGCAGCAACACACAGTCAACACGCAGCAAGACGCAGTCAACACGCAGCAACACGCAGTCAACACGCAGCAAGACGCAGCAACACGCAGCAAGACGCAGTCCACATGCAACAACACACAGCAACACGCAGTCAACACGCAGTCAACATGCAGCAACACACAGTCAACATGCAGCAACACACAGTCAACATGCAGCAACACAGTCAACATGCAGCAACATGCAGTCAACACGCAGCAACACACAGCAACATGCAGTCAACACACAGCAACACGCAGTCAACACGCAGCAACATGCAGTCCACATGCAGCAACATGCAGTCAACATGCAGTCAACACGCAGCAACATGCAGTCAACATGCAGCAAGACACAGCAAAACGCAACAACACGCAGTCCACATGCAGCAACACACAGCAACATGCAGTCAACACGCAACAACATGCAGTCAACATGCAGCAACACACAGTCAACATGCAGCAACACACAGCAACACGCAGTCAACACGCAGCAACACACAGCAACATGCAGTCAACACACAGCAACACGCAGTCAACATGCAGCAACACACAGCAACATGCAGTCAACACGCAGCAACACACAGCAACATGCAGTCAACACACAGCAACACGCAGTCAACATGCAACATGCAGAAACACGCAGTCAAGATGCAGCAACATGCAGTAAAAACAAAACAACAAATGACCCAGAGAAACTGCTAAAAATGTTTGTATTTATTCCATTACATCATTTTAAATATATAATCATAATAATTCTGACTGTTATAAGTTGTTTTTTTTTTTGTTTCCCTTTTTCAAAACAAAAACAACAACAACAATAATTTCCAGGTCGTCTTCTTGTCACCGAGTTGGTTATTGCATTGTTTCTAAAGAAATCAAATCAATGTGCTCAGGTTTCAAAGGGTTAAAGTGAATCTCAAAGGTTAAA
>NC_142181.1:174718-189718 GCF_026936395.1 Plectropomus leopardus | reverse complement strand
TAACTGCACGGCTGAAGTGCGCCAGACTCCGCGGGTCCGCACAGATCGAGAGACACTCTGAGAGACAACGAGAGACACTCTGAGGGACACTGAGAGACAGACAGAGGAGCTGAAGACTGCTGCAGCATGAGGTCAGTTGACTGATTTATTATTTATCGATGAATCATTAAAACTGTTTGTATGAAGTTCCCTCAGTTTTTCTGCAGCCTGAACAAGTTTGTGTTCCTGCAGGAAAACGTCACTGTTTCTCTGTATCAGTGCATTATTATTATTATTATTATTATTATTATCATCATCATTATGTTTATTGTTATCATTATCATTATTATCATTACTATTGTTATTGTTAGTATTAGTATTATTAATATTCTGAAGACAATAAAGAGAAAATGTGTGAAGAGAAGCCGATGAATCAGCGCTGAAACAAAAGAAGAATAATTCTCTGACATTTTTCTCTTTATTGAATATTTGAGTGTTTTTCTTGTTTCATAAAACCGTGACGTTGAGTTCTGCAACAATCAATCAACTGATGGATCAATATCAAATAATGCTTTGAAACATTCAGAGTCGCAGTTTGATCCCCATGTGAGTAATAGAATCAGAAGAATCAGAATCAGAATCAGAAAAAGATTTATTGCCAGGTATAGTTAACACAATACGAGTATTTTGTTCTGGTGGGTTGGTGCAACATAAATATAGAAAAAAAAAAACACATAAAATAGAAGATACAAATATAAAATATAAAATATAAAAAGTACGAGTCTAGCAGTGCAAAACAAAACAAGTAACACAAGTAACAGTGTAACAGTGCAAGAAACAGAACCATGGAATTAAAGTTATATACAAGAATGGTTGGAGTGCAAGATATATATTGATATTTACATTGAAATTCACATTTATACAGGTTTGAGTGCAACTTTATGGTGTGGATGTGCCGCATGACCAGCAGCAGTGCCGGTGATGTGCATTAATGAACACGTTAATGTAACGTACAGTCTATGAGGAGAGTGCGTCAGTGGGGGACCTGGGCCTTGTTTATGAGGCCGGTGGCAGACGGGAGGAAACTGTTCTTGTGGCGTGAGGTTCTGGTCTTGATGGACCGAAGCCTCCTGCCAGAGGGGAGTAATTGAAAGAGTTTGTGTCCAGGGTGGGAGGGATCGGCCACAATCTTACCTGCACGCCTCAGAGTCCTGGAGGCGTACAGGTCCTGGAGGGAAGGCAGACTGCGGCCGATGACCTTCTCAGCAGAGCGGATGATACGCTGCAGCCTGCGCTTGTCCTTGGCGGTAGCTGCAGCGTACCAGATGGTGATGGAGGAGGTGAGGATGGACTCCATGATGGAGGTGTAGAAGTGCACCATCATCTTCACTGGCAGGTTGAACTTCCTCAGCTGCCGCAGGAAGAACATCCTCTGTTGGGCTTTTTTGGTAAGAGAGCTGATGTTCAGCTCCCACTTGAGGTCCTCGGTGATGATGGTGCCCAGGAAGCAGAAGGACTCCACCGTGACCACTGGAGAGTCCCTCAGGGTGATGGGGGTGAGTGGGGCTGTGCTCCCTCTGAAGTCTACTATCATCTCCACTGTCTTTAGAGCGTTGAGCTCCAGATTGTTCAAGCTGCACCAGGACACCAGACGGTCTGTCTCCCTCCTGTAGGCGGACTCATCTCCATCAGAGATGAGCCCGATGAGGGTCGTGTCGTCCGCAAACTTCAGGAGCTTGACAGACTGGTGACTGGAGGTGCAGCTGTTGGTGTACAGGGAGAATAGCAGAGGGGCAGAACACAGCCCTGAGGGGATCCAGTGCTGATAGTCCGGGAGTCAGAGATGTGTTTTCCCAGCTTTACATGCTGCCTCCTGTCAGACAGGAAGTCTGTGATCCACCTGCAAGTGGAGTCTGGCACGTTCAGCTGGGAGAGGTTGTCCTGCAGGAGAGCTGGGATGATTGTGTTGAAGGCAGAGCTGAAATCCACAAACAGGATCCTGGCATAGGATCCTGGGGAGTCCAGGTGCTGGAGGATGAAATGCAAGGCCAGGTTAACTGCATCATCTACAGACCTGTTGACTCTGTAGGCAAACTGTAGGGGGTCCAGGTGTGAGTCAGTAATGTCTTTGATGTGTGGAAGCATGAGGCGCTCAAGTGACTTCATAACCACAGAGGTCAAGGCGACGGGTCTGTAGTCATTGAGACCTGTTGTCCTCAGCTTCTTGGGAACAGGGATGATTGTGGAGGCCTTGAAGCAGGCCGGTACGTGGCATGTCTCCAGTGAGGTGTTGAAAATGTCTGTGAACACTGGAGACAGCTGATCAGCACAGTGCTTCAGGGTGGATGGAGAGACAGAGTCCGGCCCACTTGCTTTGCGGGGGTTGTGCCTCTTGAACAGTCTGTTGACATCCTTCTCCTGGATGGAGAAAGGTGTCACTGGGGGGGAGGGGGAGGATGAGTTGGGAGCTTCTGAGGTGGGCAGCTGTGGTGAAGCTCCTGCTGAGATGGGGGAGGTGCAGGTGGAGGGTTGAGGCTGGTCAGAGGTGTGATGGGGGATGGAGTCAGGACTGTCCCATTGTCTTTCATATCTACAGTAAAACTCATTCAGGCTGTTGGCCAGACGCAAGTCATTGGCAGCTTGTGGGGCTCTGGGTTTGTAGTTGGTTATCTGCCTGAGCCCCCTCCACACAGAGGCAGTGTCACCGGCTGAGAACTGGTGTTGGAGTTTCTCAGAGTACAAACGTTTAGCTCTTCTCACCTCCTTGCTAAACGCATACTTTGCCTCTCTGAAACCGTCTCTGTTCCCACTCCTGAAAGCTGCGTCTTTGTCTGACCTGAGCTGTCTGAGTTTTGCTGTGAACCAGGGCTTGTCATTGTTATGACCCACCCTGGTCCGTGTTGGTATACAGCTGTCCTCACAGAAGCTAATGTAGGACGTCACAGTATCTGTAAACTCATCCAGAGTTTTGGTAGCAGTCCTGAAAACATCCCAATCAGTGCAGTCCAAACACGCCTGACTAATACATAATAATAACAAAAACAACAAAATAATAATAAAATAACAATGATAATCTTAATAATAATTCCACAATAAAAAAATAAAAACAACAACAATTATGATGATAATAATAATAATTAATAATAATAATGAGTTTATGTATTTGTGTGTAGTGTTTTGTTGTTGCTCCTCCTCCTCGTGGCCGGCGACGCCCACCTGCTCTCAGAGATGTACGGCAGCCTGCAGTCTCCAAACTTCCCAGAGCCGTATCCCTGGGAGACGGAGCTCCGCTGGAACGTCAGTGTTCCCCCCGGCTTCCAAGTCCGACTGTACTTCAGCCACTTCGACCTGGAGCCATCCTACCTGTGCGAGTACGACTACGTCAAGGTGAGACCCCGCTGCAATATGGGTAAGACTGAAACACTCAAAAGCTCGGGGACCTGGATCAAGGTCCTGAATCATGGGCCTGAATCATGGACCTGGATCAGAGACCTGCTGTACACTGACTCAGTGTGAACATTTGTCCTGCAGAGTCTGGTGATAATAATAATAATGATCATGATGATAATGATGAAAGAAAAATTGATAAATCATTTCAAAGGGAGAAAAGCACAAAAATATTTTAATGTTAAAAAACAGAAAAAGTGACCAAAATTCCAAAAAGGGGAAATAAATGTCAGAAATGTTTTAAAGAAAATAAAATGACCCTGTGAAGGAGCCTTTAGTTATGTCTGTTAATTTTTCTGTGTAAATAAGATGCACCACAGGTGGCAGTGTAGCTTCTCATGGCCGCTAAAACATGTCAGGGGCACAGGTGTGGCAGGTGTGACAGGTGTCACAAGTGTTACAGGTGTCACAGGTGTCACAGGTGTCACAGGTGTGACAGGTGTCACAAGTGTTACAGGTGTTACAGGTATCACAGGCGTTACAGGTGTCACAGGTGTTACACGTGTCACAGGTTTCACAGGTGTGACAGGTGTTACAGGTGTTACAGTTATCACAGGTGTCACAGGTGTTACAGGTGGCACAGGTGTTACAGGTGTCACAGGTGTTACAGGTGTCACAGGTGAGTAATTATGCACAGCTGATTGGGAGATCACACGGTTTTTACGTTCATTTGTTCAAACCATCATGAGGATAATCATCGAACGAAAACTGTTTGTTTGTAAATGAGAATCATCGGTTAAACCAGAACTCAAACAACTCAACTCTGCTGGGACATCAAACTGAGTTTCTGTCTTTCTCCATGCTGGCTCTGTGCTGTCCCCGTGCTGTCTCCGTGCTGTCCCCGTGCTGTCCCCGTGCTGTCCCCGTGCTGTCTTTGTGCTGTCCCTGTGCTGTCTGTGCTGTCCCTGTGCTGTCTGTGCTGTCCCTGTGCTGTCTCTGTACTGTCCCTGTGCTGTCTCTGTGCTGTCTCTGTGCTGTCCCTGTGCTGTCTCTGTGCTGTCTCTGTGCTGTCTCTGTGCTGTCCCTGTGCTGTCTCTGTGCTGTCTCTGTGCTGTCCCTGTGCTGTCCCTGTGCTGTCTCTGTGCTGTCTGTGCTGTCTCTGTGCTGTCTCTGTGCTGTCTCTGTGCTGTCCCTGTGCTGTCTGTGCTGTCCCTGTGCTGTCTCTGTGTGCTGTCTCTGTGCTGTCTGTGCTGTCCCTGTGCTGTCTCTGTGCTGTCCCTGTGCTGTCCCTGTGCTGTCTGTGCTGTCCCTGTGCTGTCTCTGTGCTGTCTCTGTGCTGTCCCTGTGCTGTCTCTGTGCTGTCCCTGTGCTGTCCCTGTGCTGTCTCTGTGCTGTCCCCATCATGTACCCGTGTTGTTAAGGTGGAGGCGGAGGGGGAGGTGCTGGCCTTGTTCTGTGGACGGGAGGAGACGGACACGGAGACGGTGCCGGCTCAGCAGATCATCACGTCTCCAAGAAACTCTATCAATGTCGTCTTCTGCTCTGACTTTTCCAACGAGGAGCGATATTCCGGATTCATGGCTCACTACAGCGCAGTGGGTAAGCCACCGTCAATGCCGCCATCAATGCAACGACGATACCACCCACAACGCCAAACCGTCACACCGCCAACAACGCCAAACTGTCACACCGCCAACAACGCCAAACCGTCACACCGCCAACAACGCCAAACCGTCACACCGCCAACAACGCCAAACCGTCACACCGCCAACAACGCCAAACCGTCACACCGCCAACAACGAGTTGTTGTTTGGTGAGTTGCTGTTTTTTGGCAAGTTGCTGTTTGGTGCGTTACAGTTGTTTGGTGAGTTGCGGTTGTTTGGTGAGTTGCAGTTGTTTGGTGAGTTGTTCTTTGGTGAGTTGCAGTTGTTTGGTGAGTTGTTGTTTGGTGAGTTGCAGTTGTTTGGTGAGTTGTTCTTTGGTGAGTTGCAGTTGTTTGGTGAGTTGCGGTTGTTTGGTGAGTTGCAGTTTGGTGAGTTGCGGTTGTTTGGTGAGTTGCAGTTGTTTGGTGAGTTGTTGTTTGGTGAGTTGCGGTTGTTTGGTGAGTTGCAGTTGTTTGGTGAGTTGCTGTGTGGTGAGTTGCAGTTGTTTGGTGAGTTGCTGTTTGGTGAATTGTTGTTTGGTGAGTTGCGGTTGTTTGGTGAGTTGCAGTTGTTTGGTGAGTTGTTCTTTGGTGAGTTGCAGTTGTTTGGTGAGTTGTTGTTTGGTGAGTTGCGGTTGTTTGGTGCGTTACAGTTGTTTGGTGAGTTGCGGTTGTTTGGTGAGTTGCAGTTGTTTGGTGAGTTGCTGTTTGGTGAGTTGCAGTTGTTTGGTGAGTTGTTCTTTGGTGAGTTGCAGTTGTTTGGTGAGTTGTTGTTTGGTGAGTTGCAGTTGTTTGGTGAGTTGCAGTTGTTTGGTGAGTTGCGGTTGTTTGGTGAGTTGCAGTTTGGTGAGTTGCGGTTGTTTGGTGAGTTGCAGTTGTTTGGTGAGTTGCGGTTGTTTGGTGAGTTGCGGTTGTTTGGTGAGTTTTTGTTTGGTGCGTTACAGTTGTTTGGTGAGTTGCAGTTGTTTGGTGAGTTGCAGTTTGGTGAGTTGCGGTTGTTTGGTGAATTGCAGTTGTTTGGTGAGTTGCGGTTGTTTGGTGAGTTTTTGTTTGGTGCGTTACAGTTGTTTGGTGAGTTGCAGTTGTTTGGTGAGTTGCAGTTTGGTGAGTTGCGGTTGTTTGGTGAATTGCAGTTGTTTGGTGAGTTGCGGTTGTTTGGCGAGTTGCAGTTGTTTGGTGAGTTGTTGTTTGGTGAGTTGCAGTTGTTTGGTGAGTTGCGGTTGTTTGGTGAGTTGAAGTTGTTTGGTGAGTTGCTGTTTGGTGAGTTGCAGTTGTTTGGTGAGTTGTTCTTTGGTGAGTTGCAGTTGTTTGGTGAGTTGTTGTTTGGTGAGTTGCGGTTGTTTGGTGAGTTGCAGTTGTTTGGTGAGTTGTTGTTTGGTGAGTTGCAGTTGTTTGGTGAGTTGCTGTTTGGTGAGTTGTTGTTTGGTGAGTTGCGGTTGTTTGGTGAGTTGCAGTTGTTTGGTGAGTTGCTATGTGGTGAGTTGCAGTTGTTTGGTGAGTTGCTGTTTGGTGAGTTGCGGTTGTTTGGTGAGTTGCGGTTGTTTGGTGAGTTGCGGTTGTTTGGTGAGTTGCGGTTGTTTGGTGAGTTTTTGTTTGGTGCGTTACAGTTGTTTGGTGAGTTGCGGTTGTTTGGTGAGTTGCAGTTTGGTGAGTTGCGGTTGTTTGGTGAGTTGCAGTTGTTTGGTGAGTTGCGGTTGTTTGGCGAGTTGCAGTTGTTTGGTGAGTTGTTGTTTGGTGAGTTGCAGTTGTTTGGTGAGTTGCGGTTGTTTGGTGAGTTGAAGTTGTTTGGTGAGTTGCTGTTTGGTGAGTTGCAGTTGTTTGGTGAGTTGTTGTTTGGTGAGTTGCAGTTGTTTGGTGAGTTGTTGTTTGGTGAGTTGCAGTTGTTTGGTGCGTTACAGTTGTTTGGTGAGTTGCGGTTGTTTGGTGAGTTGCAGTTTGGTGAGTTGCGGTTGTTTGGTGAGTTGCAGTTGTTTGGTGAGTTGTTGTTTGGTGAGTTGCGGTTGTTTGGTGAGTTGCAGTTGTTTGGTGAGTTGTTGTTTGGTGAGTTGCAGTTGTTTGGTGAGTTGTTGTTTGGTGAGTTGCAGTTGTTTGGTGCGTTACAGTTGTTTGGTGAGTTGCGGTTGTTTGGTGAGTTGCAGTTTGGTGAGTTGCGGTTGTTTGGTGAGTTGCAGTTGTTTGGTGAGTTGTTGTTTGGTGAGTTGCGGTTGTTTGGTGAGTTGCAGTTGTTTGGTGAGTTGTTGTTTGGTGAGTTGCAGTTGTTTGGTGAGTTGCTGTTTGGTGAGTTGTTGTTTGGTGAGTTGCGGTTGTTTGGTGAGTTGCAGTTGTTTGGTGAGTTGCTATGTGGTGAGTTGCAGTTGTTTGGTGAGTTGCTGTTTGGTGAATTGTTGTTTGGTGAGTTGCGGTTGTTTGGCGACTTGCGGTTGTTTGGTGAGTTGCAGTTGTTTGGTGAGTTGTTCTTTGGTGAGTTGCAGTTGTTTGGTGAGTTGTTGTTTGGTGAGTTGCGGTTGTTTGGTGCGTTACAGTTGTTTGGTGAGTTGCGGTTGTTTGGTGAGGTGCAGTTTGGTGAGTTGCGGTTGTTTGGTGAGTTGCAGTTGTTTGGTGAGATGTTGTTTGGTGAGTTGCGGTTGTTTGGTGAGTTGCAATTGTTTGGTGAGTTGTTTGGTGAGTTGCAGTTGTTTGGTGAGTTGCTGTTTGGTGAGTTGTTGTTTGGTGAGTTGCAGTTGTTTGGGGAGTTGCTGTTAGTTGGTGAGTTGCGGTTTGGTGAGTTGCGGTTTGGTGAGTTGCAGTTGTTTGGTGAGTTGCTGTTAGCTGATGAGTTGCTGTTTGGGGAGTTGCAGGTGTTTGGACAGTTGCAGTTGTTTGGTGAGTTGTTCTTTGGTGAGTTGCAGTTGTTTGGTGAGTTGTTGTTTGGTGAGTTGCAGTTGTTTGGTGAGTTGTTCTTTGGTGAGTTGCAGTTGTTTGGTGAGTTGTTGTTTGGTGAGTTGCAGTTGTTTGGTGCGTTACAGTTGTTTGGTGAGTTGCGGTTGTTTGGTGAGTTGCAGTTTGGTGAGTTGCGGTTGTTTGCAGAGTTGCTGTTAGCTGATGAGTTGCTGTTTGGTGAGTTGCAGTTGTTTGGTGAGTTGTTGTTTGGTGAGTTGCAGTTGTTTGGTGAGTTGCTGTTTGGTGAGTTGTTGTTTGGTGAGTTGTGGTTGTTTGGTGAGTTGCAGTTGTTTGGTGAGTTGCTGTGTGGTGAGTTGCAGTTGTTTGGTGAGTTGCTGTTTGGTGAATTGTTGTTTGGTGACTTGCTGTTTGTTGAGTTGCAGTTGTTTGGTGAGTTGGTGTTTTTTGGCAAGTTGCTGTTTGATGAGTTACAGTTGTTTGGGGAGTTGCTGTTAGTTGATAAGTTGCTGTTTGGTGAGTTGCAGTTGTTTGGTGAGTTGTTTGGTGAGTTGATTGGTGAGTTGCAGTTGTTTGGGGAGTTGCTGTTTTTTGGCAAGTTGCTGTTTAGTGAGTTAAAGTTGTTTGGGGAGTTGCTGTTAGTTGGGGAGTTGCTGTTAGCTGGGGAGTTGCTGTTAGCTGATGAGTTGCTGTTTGGTGAATTGCAGCTATTTGGGGAGTTGCTGTTAGTTGGTGAGTTGCTGTTTGGTGAGTTGCGGTTGTTTGGTGAGTTGCAGTTGTTTGGGGATTTGCTGTTAGTTGGTGAGTTGCTGTTTGGTGAGTTGCGGTTTGGTGAGTTGCAGTTGTTTGCGGAGTTGCTGTTAGCTGATGAGTTGCTGTTTGGTGAGTTGCGGTTGTTTGGTGAGTTGCGGTTGTTTGGTGAGTTGCAGTTGTTTGGGGAGTTGCTGTTAGCTGATGAGTTGCTGTTTGGTGAGTTGCGGTTGTTTGGTGAGTTGCGGTTGTTTGGTGAGTTGTTTGGTGAGTTGCAGTTGTTTGGGGAGTTGCTGTTAGTTGGTGAGTTGTTGTTTGGTGAGTTGCTGTTGTTTGGGGAGTTGTTGTTTGGTGAGTTGCAGTTGTTTGGGGAGTTGCTGTTAGTTGGTGAGTTGTGGTTTGGTGAGTTGCGGTTTGGTGAGTTGCAGTTGTTTGGGGAGTTGCTGTTAGTTGGTGAGTTGCTGTTTGGTGAGTTGCCGTTTGGTGAGTTGCAGTTGTTTGCAGAGTTGCTGTTAGCTGATGAGTTGCTGTTTGGTGAGTTGCAGTTGTTTGGTGAGTTGCAGTTGTTTGGGGAGTTGCTGTTAGCTGATGAGTTGCTGTTTGGTGAGTTGCAGTTGTTTGGTGAGTTGCGGTTGTTTGGTGAGTTGTTTGGTGAGTTGCAGTTGTTTGGTGAGTTGCGGTTGTTTGGTGAGTTGTTTGGTGAGTTGCAGTTGTTTGGGGAGTTGCTGTTAGTTGGTGAGTTGTTGTTTGGTGAGTTGCAGTTGTTTGGGGAGTTGTTGTTTGGTGAGTTGCAGTTGTTTGGGGAGTTGCTGTTAGTTGGTGAGTTGCGGTTTGGTGAGTTGCGGTTTGGTGAGTTGCAGTTGTTTGGTCAAGTCAAGTCAGTTTTATTTATATAGCCCATTATCACAAAACAAGGTTTGCCTCAGAGGGCTTTACAGTGTACGACATCCCTCTGCCCTTAGACCCTCACATCACCCAAGGAAAAACTCCCCAAAAAGAACCCCTGTAACGGGGAAAAAAAAAAAAAAAAAGAAACCTCAGGAAGAGCGGTAGAGGATAGTGAGGGATCCCTCTTCCAGGACGGACAGACGAGCAATAGATGCCGTAAATAGCAAGTGAAATACAATCATGGCAAAAAAGGAAAGAGAAAGAGAGGAGGAGAGGGGGGGGGGGCACAGCAACAATAGAAACAGATGCATGTCATATTACAATAATGGCAGGTGTGAAATTAGTAATTGCTCTCTATGATGATGTTGATAGAGATGATAACAGTCTCATGCATATGTGAAAGGGAGTTGTCCAAAGGCAAGATCACAGCATCGGCGCAACCAGGACCAGACCACGATCAGAGGCGAGCGGGGACACAGAATCAGTACAGCCACAGCACGAGAGCACAACCAAATGCAGGGTCTCAGCATCAGCACAGCTATCACCACGGTCAGGCACAGTCAAGGTTACGGCCAGGATCCAGGGAAACTAGGAAACAAGGGAGCAGGAACGCTCCCGAGAGGCAATGGGATTAGCGTAGTACAGTTCAACAGACCCAGGCTCTGTAATCGCGAGCCCCAGGTGGTGAGAGTACCACATGGCTATCACAGAGCTAAGTTAAGCTTGCACATGGCAATGCAGTAAACAGACATGCATGATTTCTGATGGCGGCATTGAGAGAAGGAAAGGAGCTCAGCGTATCAGAGGAAGTCCCCCGGCAGGTTAAACCTATGTCAGTTTAACTATGGGCTGGACCAGGCAACCTGAGCCAGCCCTAATTATAAGCTTTATCAAAGAGGAAGGTCTTAAGTCTACCCTTAAAAGTTGAAACGGTGTCTGCCTCCCTGACCGAAAATGGAAGATGGTTCCATAGGAGAGGAGCGTGGTAGCTGAAGGCTCTGGTTCCTAACCTACTTTTGGAAATTTTGGGAATCACAAGTAACCCTGCGTTTTCAGAGCGCAGTGATCTTGAGGGTTGGTAAGGAACTATGAGCTGTGACAGATAGGATGGAGCCTGACCATTTAGAGCTTTATAAGTAAGGAGGAGGATTTTAAATTCAATCCTGGATTTCACAGGAGCCAGTGCAGAGAAGCTAAAACAGGAGAAATATGATCCCTTTTCTTGCTTCCCGTTAAAACACGAGCAGCAGCGTTCTGCACCAGTTGGAGAGACCTAAGAGATTTGTTTGGGCAACCAAATAATAGTGAATTACAGTAATCCAGCCTAGAGGTGACAAATACATGTACTAATTTTTCAGCATCTGTTTGGGATAGGATATGTCTAATTTTTGCGATGTTACGCAAGTGAAAGAAAGCCGTCCTTGAAGTTTGTTTTATATGGGAGGCAAAGGATAAATCCTGGTCAAATAAAACTCCGAGGTTCCTTACAGTTGTGCTAGAGGCCAGGGTAATGCCATCTAGAGAAATTAAATTGTTGGAAAAGGAGCTTCTGAGGTGTTTTGGGCCAAGAACAATAACTTCAGTTTTGTCTGAATTCAACATCAGGAAATTACGGCTCATCCAGGCTTTTACATCCTTAAGACATGTTTGAAGTCTAGATAGCTGATCAGTTTCATCTGGTTTCATAGATAGATATAATTGCGTATCATCAGCATAACAATGGAAATTTAAGGAATGTTTTCTAATTATGTTGCCTAGAGGAAGCATATATAAAGTGAAAAGGATTGGTCCGAGCACCGAACCTTGTGGCACTCCAAAGCAGACCTTTGTATGTGCGGAGGGTTGATCATTGATGTGAACAAATTGGGAACGATCTGATAAGTATGACTTAAACCAGGCTAGTGACGTTCCTTTAAGGCCAATTGAGGTTTCAAGTCTGTGCAGTAAGATTTGATGGTCAATGGTGTCAAATGCAGCACTGAGATCTAATAGGATTAAAACAGAGACCAGACCTGTGTCAGAAGCGATAAATAAGTCGTTATTAATTTTTACTAGTGCCGTCTCTGTGCTATGATGAACTCTAAAGCCTGACTGAAAGTCCTCGAATAAACTGTTGTCTCGGAGAAAGTCACAGAGCTGATGAGCAACCACTCTCTCAAGGATTTTAGAAATAAAGGGGAGATTAGATATCGGTCTATAGTTAGCTAAAACCTCAGGATCGAGAGTGGGCTTCTTTAGAAGAGGTTTAATGACAGCTACTTTAAAAGACTGAGGTACATAACCTGTCAATAAAGACGAGTTGATTATATCTAATAAAAAGTTGTCTAATAAAGGTAAAACTTCCTTAAGGAGCTTAGTTGGGATGGGGTCTAGCAGGCATGTTGATGGCTTAGATGCAGAAACCAAAGTATAGAGTTGATGAAGGTCAATGGGGGAGAAATGGTCTAGATAAATTTCGGGTCTTGCTGCCATAATCAGGCTATCTGAGTCCGGGGTCAGGTCAGTTGAGGGTAAGAGGTGATGGATTTTATCTCGAATAGTTATGATTTTATTATTAAAGAAATTCATAAAGTCGTCACTGCTGAGGGCTGAAGGAATACAGGGCTCCATGGAGCTGTGACTCTGAGTCAACCTGGCTACAGTGTTGAAAAGAAACCTGGGATTGTTTTTGTTTTCCTCAATTAGTGATGAATAATAGTTTGCCCTGGCATGGCGGAGGGCCTTCTTATAGACTTTAAGACTGTCCAGCCAGACTAAACGGGACTCTTCCAGTTTGGTCGAACGCCAATGTCTTTCAAATTTTCACGATGTTTGTTTCAATTTGCGAATCTGGAGGTTAAACCACGGAGCTAATTTTCTTTGTTTCATTATTTTCTTCTTGAAGGGTGCAACAGTGTCGAGAGCTGATCGCAGTGAGCCAGTAGCATTATCGATGAGACAGTCAATTTGGGAATGACTTAAGTTAGTAGTAGTGTGCTCAGGAGTTGTAAGACATGGTAATGATGTCAAAGCAGAGGGAATTAGTTTCTTAAATTTAGCCACTGCTGAGTCAGATAGACATCTAGAAGAGTAGCTCTTACTGAGAGGCTTGTAGTCAAGTAATAAAAAATTAAAAGTTATCAAATAATGGTCTGACAGAGCAGGAATCTCAGGAAAGACTAATAAATCTGCAATATCAATGCCGTATGCAAGGACTAAATCGAGGGTGTGATTGTAGCGGTGGGTGGGTTTATGTACACACTGACTGAAGCCTATTGAATCCAAAAGTGTGGAGAAAGCAGAACTAAGGCTATCACTATTAACATCCATGTGAATGTT
The DNA here is from genome assembly GCF_026936395.1 of Plectropomus leopardus. Lineage (NCBI taxonomy): Eukaryota > Metazoa > Chordata > Actinopteri > Perciformes > Serranidae > Plectropomus > Plectropomus leopardus. The sequence continues at coordinate 176,877 of NC_142181.1, read as the reverse complement.
AAAATCCCCTATGATAATCACTTTGTCTGATTTGAGCACTAAACATGATATAAGCTCAGAGAACTCAGATAGAAATTCAGAGTATGGGCCGGGGGCGCGGCACACTATGACAAATAGAATTGGCTGTAAAGTTTTCCAGGATGGGTGAGAAAGACTAAGAAAAAGGCTTTCAAATGAATTATAGTTTAACTTGGCCTTAGTGTGAATTGCTAAGCTTGAATCAAAAATAGGTGAGTTGCTGTTAGCTGATGAGTTGCTGTTTGGGGAGTTGCAGGTGTTTGGACAGTTGCAGTTGTGTGATGAGTTGCTGTTAGTTGCGTTGCTCCGTCAGTAGTTGCTACCTGTGGGTGACGGTCAGAGAGAGCGTTGCTTGAAACGGAGAGCAGAAAGACGTTTCTCGTGTTTATAACGAGCAGAAAAATCTGCAGATTAGAGAAACGTGCAGTGGGGAAGTTTTGAGTTGTGTCTCTGCAGGAGATTAACGTGTCAGTCTGGTCTCCTGCGGGGGACTCGGCTGATAGCAGACGAGTCAGAGACACATAAACAGTCTGATAACTCTGACAGCGTCCCCCCTCTGATGGTCTCCAGATGTGGACGAGTGCAGCGAGCGCAGCGATGAAGACCTCCTCTGTGATCACTTCTGTCACAACTACATCGGAGGATACTACTGCTCTTGTCGCTATGGTTACCTGCTGCACTCGGACAACCGCACCTGCAGAGGTGAGGCTGCCGCCGCTGCTTCCTGTCTGTCTCAGTCTGTCTGTCCTGATAGTGGTACTGCAGGAGATGTCCTCTCCTCTTCTTTTTTTACTTCACTTTTTAAAATCAGCACACAATGTGTGTGTGTGTGTGTGTGTGTGTGTGTGTGTGTGTGTGTGTGTGTGTGTTTATGTATGTATGATGTTAAATGGATTGTAGTGTGTGAGTGGATTAGTGTGTGCAGTGATGGATGAGTGAGTGTGTGTGGGTCTGAGTTGACCTCCCGCCGCTCTAATCTCCTCTCTGACTCGGCTGGAGACTCTCAGGCTGCATGTTGCAGCTTTTCAAACTTAATGAGCTTACAGTTGTTGCTGTGTGAACGCCGTTTCTCAGCAGATCTGAATTCCAGCAGCTGATCCCGATTACACTCTGCTGCCAACAAGTCACTGTGTCAAACAACACTGGGCGCTTTGTGACAGTTTTCAGCTGCAGGAGCGCTCGGTGTGAGGGAGGTTCAGGTCCTGATATGTGCAGGAGCGCTCGGTGTGAGGGAGGTTCAGGTCCTGATATGTGCAGGAGCGCTCGGTGTGAGGGAGGTTCAGGTCCTGATATGTGCAGGCCTTTCGGTGTGAGGGAGGTTCAGGTCCTGATATGTGCAGGAGCGCTCGGTGTGAGGGAGGTTCAGGTCCTGATATGTGCAGGAGCGCTCGGTGTGAGGGAGGTTCAGTCCTGATATGTGCAGGAGCGCTCGGTGTGAGGGAGGTTCAGGTCCTGATATGTGCAGGAGCGCTCGGTGTGAGGGAGGTTCAGGTCCTGATATGTGCAGGAGCGCTCGGTGTGAGGGAGGTTCAGGTCCTGATATGTGCAGGAGCGCTCGGTGTGAGGGAGGTTCAGTCCTGATATGTGCAGGACAGCAGAGCAGCTGCTGCACGCTGAAGCTGCAGCGCTCTCTCAGTCTGTCACTGACGCAGCAGCTTTCCATCTCAACTCTTCCAAAATCTACAAAACCACAAACATTTGCTTCTTCATTTCGTTAAATAATCAACATTGCATTCAGTCAGAAAAGTAAATTATTTAAAATAGTTTAAAACAGTTTTTCTTCACTTGGTGTGTGCAGGACTGTGAGAGCGAACTGAGGGAAACAGAAGCTTGTCAGAGAAGAGTTATAGCTGTGATGTTGCTGCAGCGCCCCCCTCAGGACACACTGAGGACTGTGTGTGTGTGTGTGTGTGTGTGTGTGTGTGTGTGTGTGTGTGTTCAGGGTCTGGACTCTAACCTCCCAGCCACTGATAACAAATATTTACATTTTTACATGTTTCTCTGTGGAGGAGGCTCACACACACACACACACACACACTCACATGCACACACACACGCACAAGACACGATCACACACACACACACACATGCGCACACACACACGCACAAAACACGAACACACACCCTTGCCCGATCCCCAG